>NC_086373.1:75130616-75273116 GCF_036588685.1 Mytilus trossulus | reverse complement strand
AGTCATCAACGTCATCAAAGAAAACAAACATGGCAACGTGGCCTAATCACGATGTAAGTTTTGACAATACCTAATATATATATAAGCATTATACGATTGTTTATGAAATTATTTTATTATAATATTTTATATTAATAAAAGGAAACCACGGATGGATGGTAACAACGATGAAATATCTATATATATATTTTTTGAAATCATTACACGGGTAACCAGTACACTTAACATAATCCTAATTAAACCAGTCGCATACAGAGTTATCGAACCTAACTATGACTGGAATAGTTGCATATGTTAATTTAGAAATGGATGTTAACCAAGTCCCTTTAAAGCTTTAAAACTCCCCAAGGTTGACTGGGGAATAGAAATATGGTCACTTGGTCTTCTTCCGACCGGCAGTAAATCGCTTGCCGAAGTGGGGCGTCCATTTGGCTGTGCGGGATGTATCAAGTTCGCAGTCACGTCCGGTCAGATTGGGGACGTTAAATCCGATGTCTCGTGTAAGGATAGTGCCACGCTCTTTGCACGTTAAGAACCCTTGCAACAACTCTTTGAGGGGTCCGTAGGTGGCCTGTTGCAAGGCAAAATTTCCCTATCCAACATACCCTCATTTTCCAGTGATATTCCAAATTTCCACGACCATCATCCCATGTGGCCTATATTGTATCAAACACCTATTGTATTTATTGTGAACTTGTTCTCGTCCTGAATATGCATGACATATTTTCCACTGGACGTTAGGCAACCAACAATCAACTTAAAACACTTAAATATTATTTCATAACTACTAAGATATCCCGCACAAGGCACGGGCTTATCTGTCACAGTCCTCGAAAATACTTTATTTAGAATTTATTGTAAAAAAATTATAACTGCTATTATATCCTACACAAGGCACGGGCTTATCTGTCACAGTCCGCGAAAATACTTTATTTAGAATTTATTGTAAAAAAAAATATAATTACTAAAATATCCGACACAAAGCAGGGGCTTATCTGTCATAGTTCGCGAAAATACTTTATTTAGAATTTATTATAAAAAATCATAATTACTAAGATATCCTACACAAGGCACGGGCTTATCTCTCATAGTCCGCGAAAATACTTTATTTAGAATTGTTAAGAAATATATTCTTCCAGTTCAACCTGAAAACATGCGCAACAATACTATACATGCATTATGTATCAAGTGTATAAAACAGCAATGGGAAACAATAAAAGAAAAATACATTAAACACAATACAAATGAATTGCCTAAACAAAACTATATACTTACTTAAACACTAAAATAATTGAAAAAAGATAAGAGAACCTGCATTGGTTGCAACGTAAACATTTACTTACCAGTTATACAATGTGTACACAATGAAATTGATCATGAACAATATAGGAGAATGTACACAATGAAATTGAACATGAACAATATAGGAGAATGTACACAATGAAATTAAACATGAACAATATAGAAAAATACAAATGAACATCATGAACAATACATACTTACTTACTTACTAATGACTGAAGACGAAAGAAAATAAAAGTAAGTTATCAACATGCAAAGGTTAAAAAACAGAATTCAAATGAACAGTTTGAGCACACAATATAATTACCAATAAGTAAAACAGAATTAATCAAACAAAGTAATTGCAGTATAAATAAAATACAATTAGATAACACAATTTCTTTAAAACAATTTTAGTTACAACTTACCCACTGCTGTAATAATAATGTAATACATGTATAATATAAAATACACAATCAGTCCTTTTTCTATTTGAAGGTTGTTGTTCTCTCGTTGAGCTTCTGCGTTGTTCGATTTTCTTCCCCAATGCTCTCGGCTTTATGATATTCGTCCTGCCATCTGTAGATGTAATTACACGCTTATCTGGAGAAATGTAGCTCTTGAATCTCTTGGTCAATCTTTCTCTTTCTGGTACAGTTTTTTTTACCCATGAAATTGCTGTTATCTCGAAATGTTTATGTGAATCAGCCACACAGTACTGACCCCTGGACACCAAAGCACGCTGAAAGTCCTTGAATTATTTTTCCACGATTTCCTGAAAGATCACTATCAAGTCTTGTAAAGGTTTTGATTGCCAGTTTATGGCTGATTTCAGCACATGGTTCAGTGATTCGCTGTTGTTGTTGGTCCAGCCTTGGTCAAAGTAACCTGGTGGTGTCGGTCCTTCCCATAACTCACGAATTGTACATGCTACACGATTGGAGAAATATCGGTGGAACGAAGCTGACAGTTCCTTTGTTCGTTCCTGAATCTGTTCACACTTCACATCGAAACAAATGTCATCATCGGAATGAACTAATCATTGGTCACCGAAGATGCTGTCTAATACGGACTCTCTATCTTTCTTTTCGATAATATTAAATACACAATCAGTCCTTTTTCTTTTTGAAGGTTGTATTTCTCTCGTTGATCTTTCTTCTGCGTTGTTCGATTTTCTTCCCAAATGCTCTCGGCTTTATGATATTCATCCTGCCATCTGTAGATGTAATTACACGCTTATCTGGAGGAATGTAGCTCTTGAATCTCTTGGTCAATCTTTCTCTTTCTGGTACAGTTTTTTTACCCATGAAGTTGCTGTTATCTCGAAATGTTTATGTGAATCAGCCACACAGTACTGATACCTGGACACCAAAGCACGCTGCAAGTCCTTATATTATTTTTTCACGATTTCCTGAAAGATCACTATCAAGTCTAGTAACGGTTTTGATAGCCAGTTTGTGGCTGATTTTAGCACATGGTTCAGTGATTCGCTGTTGTTGTTGGTCCAGCCTTGGTCAAAGTAACCTGGTGGTGTCGGTCCTTCCCATAACTCACGAATTGTTCGTGCTACACGATTGGAGAAATATCGGTGGAACGAAGCTGACAGTTCCTTTGTTCGTTCCTGAATCTGTTCACACTTCACATCGAAACAAATGTCATCATCGGAATGAACTAATCCTTGGTCACCGAAGATGCTGTCTGGTACGGACTCTCTATCTTTCTTTTCGATTCCATCATCTATCATTCTCTCGTTTACCTTTTAATTGTCGAAAACACAGGATGTGACCAGATTCGGGGAATGCTGTTTTCATCGATTTTACTAATCCTGGTTCTTCGTCCGTACCAAAAAATAGCTGTTCCGTGTGGGCGTCAATTAATTTCACTCTAAGATGATTGAAGAAATTGCTGAAGATGTCGAAGTCGCTTTTGTCTTGAATATAAATCGGACCCATACATATCGGTGGTTCTTTGGTCTTCCCCATCACTTGTAACAAGTCACTGTTACATGCATATCACAGAGGTTGAAGGTCTTGTCTACTCCAATGATCGATAGCCCGGAACAACACATGTGTTTGAGGTTTTCTAATTGAGAATCTGAATAAAGTATCAGGCACGGTGCCTTCCCTTTTTCTCTTATTATGGATCTGACAACGGTATCCTTATCACCGGCGAGCATCTAGTTAATCTCGTTAATGTGGTCAGCAATATTTCCCCGACTTACGGCATGGCCTAAATTTTGTATCCGTTGTTTCTTATCATTGTTGTTCTTGTCGTGCACTTGATTCCTATTGCTTGATTCACTAGTCACCTCACATTTGTTTGTTAACTTGTTATATACGTTCAGCGGTCGGTCTTTACGGAGAATATCGGACATCTCGGTCATCCCGCTTGCGGGTGTTCTTAAGTATTCTTCGCCAGACTTTGAATTGCCATGACGTGGTAAGCCTGGAAACTGTCCTAAATATTCGGCAACAGCTACACTTACCTTTGCGCCTTGTGCTTACCAAAAAAGTATCTTTTTATAATTTGAATCCTTCTTCTTGGTTGCATAGCTTCTAATAAGCTCGAACACGGTCTCCGGAATTGGCTGTGGTTCAATTGGAACATAAACTCTCTTGTTAACTCTTTTTACCAAGCAGTAAGCTCCCTCTTTCATATAAATGAGTCGTAATCCGTTTGTTGGTTGTTGGTAGTATTGTTTCGGTGTTGACCCTTTGTTCTTATCCCATACACCACAATCATCCGATAACTCACTTTTCTTTCCATTAGAACGACTGTTGATGTTGTTGCCATTCCTAATCATGAAGAACACATCGTTCTTTGTTCCTTGCGGTATGTCATCGTGTGATTCTGCTTCGGAGAAGGTTGATAATAGATCGATCGCTTCATTTGTTTCTAAGAATGATTTATGTAGGCAACCGTTTGACAGTAGATGTATATTCTGTGAATCGAAAGCATCGATGAACGGGTATAAATATTCATCTATCAAGTTGTCTGATCGTGTTGTCGAATATAAGTTTGAAGTAGATTAGTAGTTAGTTGACAGTCGTCAAGACCTATCTTATTCAAACGCACCTATATATACTTCATATTTGCAAGAAAATATTTGTTAACTGTGTTCTTCATATTTTTACCTTTTATTACTTTTAGTTCTGATTTTGGTAACTTAAATTAAGTAAATTTAATACAATTTAAATGAAATAAGAAATAAATTAAATATAATAAACTTAGTGAAAGATTGTCTTCTTTGAGGTTAATTATTTGATTTTATTCTTCTTGTACCATGTATTGTTCTCTATTTATAATATAAAAACTCAATTTCACATTTATATACCTTATAAAGACGGTAGGTTTGAAATATACTTAAAAAAAACACTTACCTTTCTAGGGCCTTGGCCATGTCATGCCTGTTGTCTGTAAAGCAGCAGTTCTTACACAGGAACTTTAGAGACACATCTGACCAGGCCAATAACAATGCATCATCCATTGGGACACAAGCACTGAACCGAACGATCACAACAACTGCATTGAATGGTGCAATCAACACATTCTTCGTCACATTGAACACACGGATATAAAGCCATTTTGAAAATGGAAGACAGCACAAATGTCTTCAAGTTTTTTATACAAAATTATAGTTACTTGTAAAAACTTTTATATTTGCCAATGAAAATCTTTAATTTAGTTTGGAGAAAGTTTAATTAGAACAAACATACGAATCATCCATTCAGAAACTTTGTTTTTATTAAAACAACCAAGTTTGATAATTTTTTGATTAAATTTGTATTGAATATGTGAAAATTCTTAATAACATTTTATTTAATGTTGAGTAAATCGTTATGAAAAGTGATTTAAGTGATTGGTATAATTGCATTGCTTTGATGTACTGATTAAATTTTCAAATCCTTTCTGAAAAACAATTATTAGACAATTCTCTGTATATACAGTAAATTCTTTAATACTATATTTTCATAGCGTTTCCATTTGAAGGCATATCGATCTTTCTGTTATTCTTTCCGTAGCGATTTCCTTGGTCGCCATCTTGGATGTACACACCAATATCCATCTATACTATTAAACGAGAAGACCTCATTTTTGGTGTCGCTTCTCTTCCTTCCACAATAAACCAATCATCATGCCTCTGTGTCCTATAGATAACATGTATAATCGCATTTGTCATCCATTCTTATGACTATTCAGATTGAGTTATTTTGGGAGAAAAACGACAAAAAAGGAGTCCGGATATGATTCCGTCATCAGACTGTCTTTTAGTCATAAATCATACTTCCGGTTTGAAACATGCACAAATACAACCAATCGTATGATAAATAACAAAAATGAAAAATAGGTAAGCCAATCAGAGCGTTCTCCATATCATGTTATACCTCCTTAGAGAGGACAATTATTTTTCGCGTTTATCTACATGTAAACTACGATTATACTACTTTAATATATAGAGACCCTCTGTATTCTGTCTACTGTTTTTTATTTAAATGTTTACTATTTAAGGGGTCATACCAATTGCATATATATTAAAATAAGTAAAACATGTGACACAAGTACAACCAATCGTAGAGCGTTCTCCATATCATGGTGTTCAGATCGCAAGAATCACAACTATTATACCTCTTTAGAGAGGACAAATAAATTTTCGCGTTTATCTACATGTAAACTACGATTATACTACTTTAATATATACAGACTCTCTGTATTCTTTCAGGGAATTTCTATGTTAGTATAGAAAGTCCCTGATTTGTTTACCGTTTTCTTTGAAATGTTTACTATTTAAGGGGTCATACCACTTGCATATATATATATTGAAATAAGTAAAACATGCTCAACTTTATCTAAAACTACCTCGACCAAAAACTTTTACCTGAAGTTGGACAGACGGACGACCGAACAAACGAACGCACGGATGCACAGACTAGAAAAAATAATGTCCATAATTGGGGCATAAAAATTTATTGTTAAAAGGGAAAATAGTGATTTGGCAAAAATGAAAGGAAGGTAGAGATTAGAGGGAAGCAGGACCTTTTTCGGGGCGTCGGGATCGGGTGTTATTAAGCTCGGGATTTGGGGATTAATCCTTACGGGATCCGGAATATATTTTTCGATTTCGGGATATGAATTTCTTTAAATTCTGCGTCTCTGGATTTCATGGTTCTAAGCCCGGGATTTCCCCTCCGACAACCCCTTAAATTAGCCTTAGTCGGTATTAGTTATTTATACATGATTCAAATTCTACCATTGGCATGTTAATAACTTAAAGGCTCTCAAAAAAAAGCACTGATGGATTGTCATAGAAGCATATTTTTTAGACTAATAATGGTCTATATATAAGCAGTTACATTTATTTCATGTTTGAAACGGTGCAAATTTTTAATTTGACTTGACTTTTACCAAACGAAGCATTGTAGCAAAGGAGAAGAATAATTGTGATCGTAGGCCAGAAACAATAACAGATGGGAAACAAATATCGGACTTTGGAAAAAGGGAGAGGACTTTTGATACCTGTATGTAATTCTCCATACATAATATATCTTTTACAAAAAATCATCCTACAACAGTTCACAAGCTGTATATGCCCGCGATTTCGCGGGTGTGTTCTAGTCAATTTATAATGATCAATATTAACTTACCTGCTTTCTGTAAATCATTTTCAGGTTATAAAATACACAAAGGTCTTCTAATATAATTTTATTTAATAATCTATGTTTAAAAGTCACTAAAATGTGTTAATATTGAAATCTCACGTGTTATTCGGTCACTACATACGTTATTCGGATAATAACAGTGTTATTCGGTCATTCGAGGTACCGTGTCAAGATCCATAAGTAAAAGTAATATTAATAAATGAAATAATTTTGTCGTTCAAAGTATGATGTTTTACAAACGCACAGAGTCTCGTCAAATGAATATCTAAAAAAAACTTTACTTAACAGTAAAAGTAATATTAATAAAGACAAATAAAAGAATACTTACTTCAAGACCATCTTGTATTATTTGTGAAGTTGATACGGAATATTTATCAACAACTTCTTGGTATCTTCCGATGAACTTTTTAAGAAAAATGTCGAGACGTTCTTTGACAAACCCCTGGTTCATCAACTTTCTGCTCAGAAACTGGTGACGTTTTACAAAGTCTGAATATGAGCTGCATGCTCTTGAATACCGAATAAGTTGGTAAATGTATATTCCATATGAAGGTGAAGTTGGTATATTACTACTAAGATGGGGGAAATTGATAATTTCAAAATTAAAATCGTCTCGTTTGTCATAGATACTGGTACTGAGATGACTGTGTATGTCAAATTCGAGGTATAAGTCTAATAATGAGGCGGAGGAAGCCGTAGCTGTAGTCTCTTTAATTTCTAGTTTTAGTCGGTATATTAATGGAACCCAATCAGAAAAGTTCGGATTGTTAATGGAAAGAAAATCATCAATATATCTGAAAGTGAAATTAAATAACCTGGCTTCTTTAACTTCTTGTTTTTAACAAGTGTCTAAACGAACTCCGATTCATATGAAAATAAAAAGAGATCTGCAAGGAGAGGAGACAATTTGTTGAAAAAGTCTTACCTCCAAATTCAACAAATATTTTGTCAATAAGAAACTCCAGCATACTGATCACTTGTTCCTCTGTGTAGTATGTTTTACCCTTTTGTTCCTTATTAACAAAATATGCCTTAAGCCTCTGTTTGCGTCTCTGTCTTGGCGCATTTAAAACCTCACCAGTTGAGAGTCTGTATGTAGAGGCTGATGAGCACTCACTCACTGACAGACGTTTGAAGCTTGGACTTCAATATGCTGTCAAACTAAAAGCCCATTCAGATAATCCTGCCTACAGCTGTGTTTTTAATCCGATTTATGAAGATATTTTTGCAAAACATGAAAATAAAATTCCTCCGTTAGGTTTACGTTTAAAACCACATTTAGCTTCTTTTGATTTAAAATCTGTTGCTCAAGTTCAAACTTGCAAATGTCCTCCATGGGAACTTCCCAAACCAAAAATGATATTTGATCTCCGTGAACACAATAAAAATAAAACAAATCCTATTTTAATTCAGCAACACTATGCTGAAATTAAAGCCGATTATCTAGATTTTTCAACTGTCTATACTGATGGATCAAAAGATGGTGATAGAGTTGCATCTGCTGCTGTCTTCAGGGACAGAGCTGCAACCCTCCGTTTACCATCTGATGCATCCATCTTTACTGCTGAAGCAGAAGCAATAATTTTGGCTTTGAAATTTATTGCTTCTTCAGATAAATCCAAATTTATTATATGTTCGGATTCACTTTCATGTTTACAAGCTATACGAAATACTAAAATTAAAAACCCAACAATCCTGAAAATTTTATATGTAATGAGGAATTTAAAAATTCTTCTGAAAGAAATAATATTTTTATGGGTTCCGAGTCATGTTGGAATCCTTGGAAACACAGCTGTAGACCTTGAGGCAAAGAATGCCCTGGGTGACCCTCTATCTAACTGTGATATACCATATACTGATTTTAAATCTAATATTAGAGAATATGTTTTTAATATATTGAAAAATAAATGGAGTAAAAAAGTTGATAATAAATTGCATGAAATTAAACCTAGTTTAGGCAAACCTTTTGATAATATTATGTGCAGAAAAGATCAGTGTGTTATTACTAGATGTCGTATTGGTCATACTAGAATAACACACGAGTATCTTTTAAAAAATGAAGATGAACCACAATGTGTTCCTTGCAACTGCAAGTATACTATTAAACATGTTTTAATTAACTGTATTGACTTTGCTGATATTCGTAAGAAGCATTTCAATGTCAATAATATGTATGATTTATTTAATGATGTTCCATTTACAAATATTGTTGCTTTTTTAAAAGAAATTGGAATTTATTACAAAATATAAAAATGTTATTATATTTAAATCGATTTTAATTTTTATCACGTTATTTTACTGTTGATTTTTATTTGTATATACTCAATTTGCTTTAGTCAATAATTTTAGTATACTGAAGGACTTTTTGTCTTATTTTAAAATATGCTTTAAATTGTAAAAATATTCGAATTAGCTCTCGCCGCGATATAGCCTTTTTGTGCTAATGCGGCGTAAAGCAACCAACAATCAATCAATAAACCTTAAGCCTCTGTCACACCTTACCGGATATCTCGAAAGGACGCCTAATAGATATTTTTTTTTCAATCCGTTCATGTCAATAAGACGTCCGTTCTTATCCATTAGACGTCCGTCCATATCCGTTGCATGTCCGTTAAGCGTACGTTTTATCCGTCGATGTCCGTTCTGTTCGGTGAAAAATTTTGAGCATGTTCAAAACTTTGAACGGACGTCCAACGGATAAATGTCGGATAAAATGTCCGTTGAACGACCGTTTTGTACGGTATTCGTCCGTTTCGTTTCCGTTTTGTATCCGTTACGTGTCCGTTATACATCCGTTGGAGGTCTGGAAGATAAATTCACCAACGGACTTCCAACGGACGTTTAACGGATAAAACGGACGTTGAACGGATGAGAAACGGACTTCTATCGGACGTATAACAGATAAAACGGATCTGAAACGGATAAATGCACATTGAAAATTTCGCGTCAGAAATGCCAATTATTGGTTTGTCAGATTTCTTAAGGTTCATGAATTCTTATTATTTATAATCGATATCAGAGTATAGGCACGTCTTCTCAATCAAGCAGTTCTTATTTAGGCCAGACACTGTCCTTTGGCGGAATTTTAACGAACAAACCAAAACCAGTTACACAGAAACATTTTGAATATTTATGCGATTTACATGTATTATCATTGTTGCCTTTGATTTTTCCGTATATCTTGTTTATCCGTTTTATCCGGTACGCTTCCGTTAGGTGTCCGTTGGATTTACGTTCGACATCCGTTCTGTCCGGTACGTGTCCGTTTCTCGTACGTTGCATAATCGGTGTGTGTCCGTTATGCATCCGCTACACGTCCGTTTTATTCGGTCAGTACATCAACGGACTCCCAACGGATAACAATTTTGTCAACGGACAACTTTTATTTTCATCCGATAGGCGTCCGTTCATGAAGGACTTATGATTCGCCAAAATCTCATCCTTGTCGAATGATATGTTTTTGCATGTGAGATTACCTGAGTGCTCATGTATTCCTAATTCTTTTATAAGACACTCGTAGTAATACGTTTACATATAAAGACAATATTATTTTAAGCTTTGTCCGCAGGAACAACAATATTATATTGTAATTTTATTAGAATATATTCCAACTTCTTTTAAGAGTGAAACATCCCAAAAGGTGACTGTGGAATAGAAATATTGTCACTTGGTCTTCTCCCGACCGGCAGTAAAACGCTTGCCGAAGTGAGGCGTCCGTTTGGCTGTGCGGGATGTATTAAGTTCGCAGTCACGTCCGGTCAGAATGGGGACGTTAAATCCGATGTCCCTATCCAACATACCCTTATTTCCCAGTGGCAGTCCAAATTGTCCCAAACATCATCCCATATGGTCTCTATTATGACATGACCTACCTATTGTATGTATTGTGACCTTGATCTTGTCCTAAATATGCATAAAATATATGCCACTGGAAGTTAGGCAACCAACAATCAATCAAGTTAAAGAGTGAAACAATATTTGAAAATAGAACATTATTTAATAAATCATACACATTATAGACATTGAAATGCTTCCTACGAATATCAGCAAAGTCAATACAATTGATTAAAACATGTTTATTTTAGTAATCAAAGATTCCAGGATTATAATGTACGCCAGACGCGTGTTTCGTCTTCATAAGACTCACCAGTGACGTTAGTGTCAAAATATTTAGTAAGCCAAACAAGTACGAAGTAAAAGACGTTGATGATCTAAAATTCCAAAAAATTGTGCCAGATACGGCTAAGGTAATCTACTCCTGGGATAAGAAAATCCTTAGTTTTTCGAGAAATTGAAACTTTGTAAACAGGAAATTGTTTTAAATGACCACAGACCCCAATGGTAGCTGGAATATAGAAATATGGTCACTTGGTCTTCTCCCGACCGGCAGTAAAACGCTTGCCGAAGTGGGGCGTCCGTTTGGCTGTGCGGGATGTATCAAGTTCGCAGTCACGTCCGGTCAGAAGGGGGACGTTAAATCCGATGCCTCGTTTAAAGAGAGGGCCACGCTCTTTGCACGTTAAGAACCCTTGCAACAACTCTTTGAGGGGTCCGTAGGTGGCCTGTTGCAAGGCAAAATTTCTGTCCCTATCAAATATACCCTCATTTTCCAGTGGCAGTCCAAATTTCCCCGACCATCATCCCAGATGGCCTCTATTGTACCAACCTACCTATTGTTATTATTGTGAACTTGTTCTCGTCCTGAATATGCATAAAATATTTGCCACTGGACGTTAAGCAACCAACAATCAATCAATAAATGACCACATATTTGATATTCATGTCAACACCGAAGTGCTGACTACTAGGTTGGTGATACCCTCGGAGACGAAACGTCCAACAGCAGTGCCATCGACCCAGTGGTGTAAATAGTTATAAAAGAGGTACTAGGATTAAAATTAAGCACGCCAGACGCGCGTTTCGTCTTCGAAAGACTCGTCAGTTACGCTTATTTCAAAATATTTATAAAGCTAAACAAGTACATAGTTGAAGAGCACTGAGGATCCAAAATTCCAAGAATTGGATTTTAATTTTAGTATTTTTTATAGCTTGTAAGCATGAAAGTGAATCAGAACATATATAAATTTTGATTTGTCTGAAGAAGCAATACATTTCAAAGCCAAAAATATTGCTTCTGTTTCAGCAGTAAAGATGGATGCATAGATGGCAAACGAAGAGTTGCAGCTCTGTCCCTGAAGACAGCAGCAGATGAAACTCTTCTGACACACAAGAGTACTTACAAAAGTACAGTTAGACATTAATTTTGCATCCCTCCTTTGAAAAAAAAAATGTTTTTAATTCTTCTATCAAAATCTTTTTGTTAGTTGATTTTTTCCTCCAGCAAATGTATTCCTTTACATTAATAAAAAGAATATTTTTTCTTATAAATCATGATAATCTCTAATTGCAACATAAGGAGGTCATTCTAAATTGTTGATACAAAAAAATCTATCCCTTGAGAAATTTAGAAAAAAATGAAGCACAATTTAAACTCGTGTTACATGATACATGTACTAGATTTCTGTGAACTCTTACACGATTTGAAAGCTGAAGTAATTCATTTAATTATAAATGGCTAGCACATACATCTAACATAAAACATTAACTGGTATGCAAAACAGCAAATACATGTAACTGGCCTAAAATTTCATAAAAGAGGGGGAAATACAAAGAATTAATTATTTACACACTTTTTTAAACTATAAACTATAAGACTCTATGTTAAAGGGATGAACCTGCGTCCCTTATTCCAATCTTCCTATTCCCAGACGAAAATTTGGGTCAAAGACATTTTTCAAGGATATATATACTTAACGAGCATCAGACGTATTAAATTACAATCCTGGTACCTTTGGTAACAATTAACTTTCTCTTTTCTCCATGTTCTCAAATATTTCCTGCACGAGTTTTTGCAAATTCTCACACCAACAGTGCATGACTTTTTGTGAAAGGACAGGCCATGGATTTGTTACAGTCTATAATAGTGGAAAAACAGATTTGAGGTTAGCCATATATTTGAGACTTGCATATTTGTTGGACTTTTTAAACACAGACGGTTGAAAATTAAGAGAAAACGATTCAACAAAATAGGTACTAGTTGTCCTTATACACACCGCAACCAATAACACAGACTTCTTAATATTACTATACTTTTAGCGGATTTTGCACATTGTGCTAGAGTCATTAATTTCTCCGATGATAACAGTCTTAATGGGACCATGTACACTCATTTCAAGACGCAATCTGATCAATTCATTGAAAACAGAAACTAATTCTACAAAAGATAAATACATTTCAACATAATATCCACCATAAAATATATAGCATGTCAGTGTCGTGGTTATGCTTTTGTTTATCTCAATGGCAATGTCCAACATTTTTTTTAATTTTTTGTATGCATAATAAGTTTAACAATCGAAAGTAGTTTCAAGAAATTTCTTAGTTTGTCTCATCCTGTAGTTCTCTGGTACCAGAACACATACTAATGAACTTTTTTTTATGTTTCTTTGTCGCCTTTCCTTTCTGAAAAAAGTAAAATACCACATATTTTCTGTGGTATATAATTTTCTTGTTTCTTGTTCAAGGCTCCTGTAAGGCCACCACTCTAGTTTAAGAATTGTATAGTATGCAATGGGTTTCCTTCTGACCAACCTTCAGGTCCGAGACCACCATTGTCGTCCCCTTGATTTTCGTTGGTCACAATTATAGTCCTTAGTGTTGACAGTTGGTTACTTGCCATTAATTTTTATACCCCTTCCAAATTTATTTCTCCATGTTTAATGCCTCAAATTGAAAGTAGGGGGGTAAAATTACACTGTAAAGAAATTTGGGTCCAGAATTTTAAAGGAAAGTAGTGATTTGGTTCAGCTGAAAAAGGTTTAAAATTAGCACTTCGGAAGCTGTCAAAAGATTTCAAGACGCCCTAAACATAAAATTGTCCATATTTAGAGTTGGAGGCGATGAAGTTTTCTATAATTTTGATATAATTTGTCCCAAAAGTAGTACAACACACTGTAAAAGTTTCTTTGAGAAAGCGCAGATGGGATTTTTTTTATTTTCTTTTATGTTCTTAAAGAAATGCACTACGAAATAATTGTGGTCTCGGACCTGCTTGATTTTCCCTAGCAGGTGGTATAAGGGGTCTTCTTCATCTAGATCTGAAAAGGTCTTTAACATCTTTATACTGCAACTAGTTGTGATTATTTCCGAAATATAGCAACATATCTATATTTTGTATAATGTAAATTCCATCATGGAACACTTTATTCACAATCAGAGGATCATTTAGGGATACAAATTAGTTTGACAATTGTGTTACGGTTTTAAAAGCTATCAATGTATTAGTTTATGTTGCAGTATAAAAATAATATTAGGTCAATGTTATACATTTTTTTTGTACTCTACACAAAACTGGAGAAGGGCTCGGTAGGACCTCGCTCTTCCCCAGTGTCTTAGCCTCATACAAAAAAGTTTATATTTTTCTTTCATTGACCTTATATTGCATATTCATTGCCTGATTTTTATTCTCAAAACGACTTATAGTGGAACGTTGATGACCAACAATTCGTGCAGCTGTCACAGCGACATACCTGCTTTCTCATGATGATAATCTGCCATCTTGCTGCAGTTAAGAGTTGTGGATTGTTATCAAAGGTACCAGGATAATAATTTAGCACGCCAGTGGATGACCAATTAAAAGGTGTCAAGCAAATAACTTTATGAATTGGTTATTTAAAGTGTTGCAAACAATGAGGAGAAAAAACATCTGTTTTTTGGTTTAAGGGGACAGTAGCTGCATGTGCAGATAAGAACTTATCGAGTCGATATTTATTGATTAAACTTAGTTCAGGTGATATTTAAAAAATGTTTAATTCCAACAAATTATATCACAAAAAAATAAAAAGTGTTTCTTTTAATTTCAATTTCAAGTTGCAATACGTTTTTCCATGTGTATAGAATACATAATTTACTTTTTTTCAGTAAAAAAGGATATATAGCTATTTACTCACATGAAACAAACCGGGATGTGGTATTCAGTACGTAGGAGAAACTGGACGATATTTATGTAAACGCACTCTAGAACATCTGTATCGTTTTAAAAGACCAAATAAATTCAAAAGTATCATTTACCAACACCTTAAGAAGCACAACCATCCTTTTAAATATTTAGCAGTTCAACCTTTAGAAGTAGGAAATAAGCAGCCTGGTGAATCGCATTCAAAGTTTGTACGATCACGGAAAATAATTGAATTAAATTGGATTAAAAAATTACAGACAGTTTACCCTCTCGGTCTAAATGATAATATCATGGGAATTGGTAATATATCTAGAACCAATTCCGTTAACATTTTGGATATAGTTTCTAAAACTGTTCGTAAAAACCGTTCTCACGGTCGTAGAACAAATCGCAATGAAAGAAAATGTCAGGCCAATCATAACAATATTTCGGACCTAATTTCTATTTCAAAAAAACAACGGCAGACATTATCTGTTAACAAAACTCTGTTCGTTACCAGTTAATAAGTTAAATAAAATTTTGGAGGATTGCAACACAATTTCATATAGCAGTCCTAAGTATGAAATTGTTCAAATTATTATGGCATATTGTTATTCTAAATTATTTCCCAAAATTGATCGCCCTGAAGATCATAAAAAAACATTTTATTATAATTAAGTATGTCAATAAAGGCTTTGATTTTGTAAATATTGCCGGTATATTTAACGACCATTCTGTTAAAGAACAAATACCTGGATATTTTGACAATACTGAGCTACCTCTTATTTGTTATATTTACAAGAAATCTACCCGGAAATTTGTGTTTAATTATAGTCAATTGTAAAAAGATGTTAATATCAGTGAAAATCACCTACTTCATGTAATTGCAGTAATTCTGAATATATTTATGGACCCATTTCCCATGTTATAACAGGAGATCTTAACATCGTTCAAGACCGAGAGTTAAAATCATTCCTCAGTAAAGGACCTAAATATCGTCCCCCGTCAATTATCAATTGGAATGAGTGTCGTAATATCATCCACGACTCACTCCATACTTACTGTATGAAATGGATGAAACGTGAAAAAGCTGACAAAAAATCTTTGGACTCTTTTTTTAATTCAATAATGAAGATAGTTGATATACGTATACAACATTTTAAAGAACATTTTACTATTAACAATAACCACAATAAACCTTTTTCTCGTATCAAACATAAACTAAAAGAACTAGCCAAGGAATTTGTTTTTGTCCCGACCGATAAAGCTGCTAATAATATTATTATTGTTTGACGTAAATTTTACATTGAGGTTCTGAAAAAGGAAATCACCAATTCACCAACATTCCAACTGACTCCATTTTCAGAAAACGAAATCTGTAACAAACAAAGTTTTAGCCACCGCTTTACAAGCAGAGCCAAATACAATGAAAGTCCCAACTATGTATTGGCTTCCGAAGCTACACAAAACCCCTTACAAATATAGATTTATTTCGTCTTCAAGCCATTGTTCAACTACTTAATTGTCTATTCTTCTTACCAGCACACTTGGTACAATTAAAATCCTGATAATAAATTGTTCAAATAAGGCTTTCGAAAACAGTGGAATAAATTACTTTTGGAGTGTCAAGAACTCGTTGGAAGTACTTGATAAATTGCATGCTTATATTGGTGATTTTGAATCTGTTCAAAGTTTTGATTTTTCTACCCTGTATACCACATTGCCTCACAGTCTCATTAAGAAAAAATTCACACACCTAATTAAATGGGCATTAAAAAAATCAGAATGTGAATATATATGTTCAAACTCTTTTCGGTCATTTTTTAGTAGCAATAAACAAAAAAACTATGTTAATTGGCCATGCTTTGGTACCATATATGCCCTTGAATTTTTACTAGATAACATTTTTGTTCGCTTTTGGGATTCCGTATATCGTCAGATTATCGGAATTCCAATGGGGACTAACTGTGCACCACTTATTGCGGACCTCTTTTTGTATTGTTATGAGTTACAATTTATGACAAAAATAAGCAAAGACCCATCAAAACAACATCTGATAAACAAATTTAATAATACTTTTAAATATTTGGATGATATTTTGGCTCTCAATAATGACGACTTCAGTATGTATATTAATGAAATGTATCCTGCTGAACTTACTTTAAATAAAGCTAATACTAACAATGACCACTGCCCTTTCCTCGATCTTGATATCTATATCACTAACGGAAGGCTGAATACTAAAATTTATGATGAAAGGGATGAATTTTTCATTTCCTATCGTTAATAATCCGTTTTTAGATGGTGACGTTCCATTGTCACCATCTTACGGTGTTTATATATCTCAACTTGTACGATTTGCTCGTGTATGTAAGAATGTTTTAGATTTTAACGAGAGAAATTTATGTATTACTGAAAAATTATTACACCAGGGTTTTCGATATCACAAGCTAGTCAAAACATTTACTAAATTTTATCATCGGTATAAAGACAGCATTCGTAAATATAGCTCAACATGCAGACTTCTTATACGTTCAGGTATTTTACATCCAATTTTTTATGGAAATATTCTTTATAAAGCACAGAGGTGTCAGTATTCACCTCAGCAACTTACAAAACCTTTGAATAGACTTATTAAGAAGGGATATAATTACGATACAAGTCATTAAAGATTGCATAAATTGGCGTTAATATTGAGTCACTGATAAGGTCTTTGCGTCGGAACTAAACACATTTATTCTAAAAACAGTTGTTGGCATGACACGGGTTATGTTCTTCTCATATATGTTATGATGGTATGATACTAAACCCCTAACGGGAAGGATTGTGCCTGATGTTCATATGATGAAATCATAATCTTTCAGTCAGTTTAATTGAAGTCTGGAGCTGGCATGTCAGTTGTTATTTATGTATTATTGTCATTTTGTTTATTTTCTTTGGTTACATCTTCTGACATCAGACTCGGACTTCTCTTGAACTGAATTTTAATGTGCGTATTGTTATGCGTTTACTTTTCTATATTGGCTAGAGGTATAGGGGGAGGGTTGAGATCTCACAAACATGTTTAACTCCGCCGCATTTTTGCGCCTGTCCCAAGTCAGGAGCCTCTGGCCTTTGTTAGTCTTGTATTATTTTAATTTTAGTTTCTTGTGTACAATTTGGAAATTAGTATGGAGTTCATTATCACTGAAGTAGTATATATTTGTTTAGGGGCCAGCTGAAGGACGCCTCCGGTGCGGGAATTTCTCGCTACATTGAAGACCTGTTGGTGACCTTCTGCTGTTGTTTTTTTATTTGGTCGGGTTGTTGTCTCTTTGACACATTCTCCATTTCCATTCTCAATTTTATTGATAATTTGATATTTCCTACTGCTAGTTGATGTAACTTCGGTAAGATATTATTTGTGGTTTTTTTTAACAGTTATTTGTGGTATGATTGCATATGACAAAGATATCCACAAGGGACCGCATACCATTTGGACTTCAGCATATACATAAAAAAGGACACTGTATAATCTTCAACGATTAGCAAAACGGTTACCCATACAATATACTTGATCTTATAGAATGGGTTTTGCTCATTATTGGTGCAAAGTTCAACAGAATGCGCCATACCTTTCCCGCGTTTACGGAACATTCAGGTTTCAGAGAGTGACTCATCTGTCAGTTCTCTAGATTCTGAAAGACTCCTCAAACGTAGGAAATGATTTTTAAACAATAATTACACATGAGCACCCTGTATAATCCCGATACAGATGAAACCGGACGTTGACGCGTTCGAATCGAACACACCGTGTAATACTGAGTTCAGACAGTAAGAAATTCATACTTTTAAAGACAATCTAATATCTATTCTTCGGATATTTTGTTCCAATGTATTCTTTGCCATAATACTTATTAGTTAGTAAAAGGTTTTCAAAAAATGTGATTTTTTTATATACAAACATAAAAAAACGCATGACGATATCAATGATAAAACGTGCTTGGTATTTTTAAACATTCAAAACTTAATGTTTCTCGTACCTCATAGTTTTTAAAACATACATTTTTGAAAACTTCATAGTATAAATTAACAAACTTATAAAGGGCGTTTGTTTATGTTGTATCTAGAAACAAAAAAATACACTTTTTAAAGTGTCTTTATTTTCTCGGTGTGTACGCTTCGTTGTCATTACACCTTTTTATACTGTACGCTTCGTTGACACAATATTGCGTTTGTCAATGAATTTTGCATGTATTTAATTATGCATTGATATGATTATAACCAATATGCATGTTTGAAAATAATAATTTACCACCATAACATGCAGACAGCAACCCATAATGTCCGTTGTATTGTCGAAAAACTCTAGGAGGAAATGTTTACATGTAAAAAATCTTATGTCTACGAAAGTGTGAATTGGTAGGAAAAATTTAAATACAATAACTCGACAGATGCAACTAAGACTAAGCATACAGATACACACGTCCGATTTCTAATTTTATAGCATTTTTGAAAGTGTTTACGATACGACAGTCAATGTACGATATTGTGTTTGGTTCGGTGCCCGCTAACATGTTTAATCCCGCCATATTCTGTATGTGCCTGTCCAACGCCAGGAGTGTGTAATTCAGTAGTTATATCTATTTTTTGTTCACTATTTTGTGCTTAAATTGGGTCGTTAGTTTTCTGGTATGAATTGTACTACATTTGTCATTTCGGTGTGTTTTATAGCGATGTGGGCTTTGTTCATTGTTAGAGGCCACCTATAGTTGTTCATTTTTGTTTCGTTTGGTCTCTTGCGAAGAGCTGTATCAGTACCACATCTTCTTTTTGATATGGAAAGCAATCAAAAACAATCAATGGATTACAGGTTAAGCCTTTTCGCCTGAATCTCAGAGGCGGGTTCTAGGGATCATAGATTACCATCTATAAAGTTACATTAAAGCTAAAGAATATGTGTATACAATGAACATGTAACTGATAGCCATCAATAGTAATACAGTTACTTTCTACTGTTGTGTAAAAATCTAAATGATTGGTCAGGTTATTCTGGTTATCATAAGCATATTTAAGTCTATACCCACCCATATGCATTTCATTCAAATTTTGATTTATTTTGTAGAAGAGCACAGGGACCATATTTATATTCCCCAGTTACCCTTGGCGTCATTGGTAAATTATGGGTTGAGCAAAGCATCAATCGTCAACCTAACCTCGGACATTCGCTGTGTTTCTTCTTTCATGTTGGTACTGAACAATTTACGGACCCTTTTAATTGTTTATGACACGCGTACGTAGTGGCTGATTTTTGGTTGCTTAACGTTCCCTTGGAAATATATCATGCATGTTCAGGATAAGCACAAAGTAGCAACTTATACTACATGTATAAGTAAGTCCTTGTAGGAGGCCCTCCGGAATTACGTCAGGGATGTTATGACTGCCACTGGATAAAATGATGTATATTGAATAAGGACACAAATGTTTACTTTCAACAGGCTATTTATGGACCTCTCTTAATGATTTTGCAGGGGTTCGTGCAGTGTAGTTAGCGTGGTAATCTCTTTACACGAGACATGAAATTTTATATTCCCATTCGGACAGGACGTGACTGAGTATTTTTACATCCCAGACAATTGAACGGGTTGCCAACATCGGTCAGTTCTTACTGCCGGTCAGAAAAAGTCCAAAGTGATCATATCTAATAGTATATTTCCCAGCCACCCTTCAACAAATTCTTTCATAAATAAAGAAATAAAAGTAAAAACTATTTTAACCATTGATTCGTCAATTAGTTTAGTTAGCGCTGTTTGGCAGGAATGACCTTATCTGAAACATGACATGAACATTAAGAGTATTGACTCTTGGTTGTTATAAACCGTTTGATTTTCATACTGCATTTTAGGTGGGAAAATATTATCCTCTTTTGGATACTGTTTATATTTGGCATTGTTCAAGTGCATGCGTTTTCTTACATCTTTACCTAAAAGCGTAGGATATACTGATTAACACTCAAGGTACAAGATTTACTTCTTAGTTGTAATTCGCTTTGAAATAACTATCAGTTATTACAATTACATCTTTGTCGATATTTATGTATATAGTTTTTGTGCCTTGTACCGACATTTTGAGTTTAGCCAATTGCAACTGAACTTTTTTATCATGTTGTGCTATAACACCAGTGTCCTAGGTTAATGATTGGGTTGGGGCTCACATGTTTAATCCCGCCGCACTTTTTTTTGTCGGTCCAACGTCAGGATCCTGTAGTAAATTGGTTATATAGATCTGTCAGTTTTAAGTTTTCATATCTTTTTTATACCGTTTTTTTTTTAGCCGACTATATGGTATAGTTTTACCTCATTGTTAAATGTTGTACATTTATACACCAACTTCATTTAAACTTTGTTGGAAAGTTGTCTCACTGGCCATCACACCACATCTACAAAGCTTTATATGTAAAAAAAAATAATTAAAAAAATAAAGTAGTTAGAATGCCATCTATGGCGTTCGGCAAATTAAGTTCAACGAGATCCTACATGTATGTCTGCTTTCGTCTAAGCGAATTTGGACCAACATCTGCATTTGGAAGAGCCTCAAATTGCGAAAAGGAAGTCATTAAAGTTTAAATGACTGTACTATACTTTTTAAAACTTTATTTCCTCTGGAAAATATTTATCAACTGTTCATTTCATCTGGAATAACATTGAAATTCTCAATTTTCAATAGAAAAATTCCAAACAGATGTACGCTGGTTAATCATTTCAATTTTGGCTTTCTACGACAGATATTTTAAGTTCAACTTCTTTGACTTAGTTAACAGTTAAACATTAACAATAAAATACTGAAAAAGGGTCACCGACAACATCTCGATAACCTTGACAAGAAAGTGATTCGTGGGTGTTTTTGTCAACGAACTGTACTGTGATTATTTCAAAACGCACAACGAACGCGACACATTTGGTGGAACGAACAATAGTCAGAAAATTTATTTTGTATGATATTGCGTTTATTCTAAGTTCTAGGGCCCATTTGAAGGCACGTAGTAATTCAATGTATTGTTATTTAGTATTGCTTACAGTATTAATACGCAAAAGTGTATGCACGAAAAGATATTCATCATTGTTTACATCATAAACCGTATGAAATTGCACCATGTCTGTGCGTTTTGCATCTAACAGTTTTATCAAACGTTTTATACAATATCTAAAACTTACAACAACTTTATAATTGAATAAATAAACTAACATGCACATTGACATTTTTATATATACTCAAATAGATTCTAATGAGGCATTCGAAGTTGTTGTCATCCAAAATGTTGTCCTGGTCATCGCTTCAAACGCGTCAACGTCCGGATTCATTTGTATCGGGGTTATACGGGGTGATGAGAGGAAATGGATAGTCACATAGTTAGTACATGTATATAAATGACGTCTTATAGGTTAGTTAAGACGAAAACAATAATGAAGTGTGCAAAGTTTCAATTAAGGTAGATAACTCGATAAAAAATGTTATTTTCTTTTATTTTCCAATCACCAGTATACATATATATATAGTCATATGTCACACATTAAAGTTATACCAGGGGAAATCATCAACTATACCGTAAAAATATAGGTGATCAATAAATTAACTAAATGTTAAGGATTAGATTCAAGATTTTATTGTACACTCTGACAGTTTACACTGTTACAAGAGGCAGATATACATAATATACAGCTTGACAGAAGTGGTATAAGATTTGTATAATAACAGAACAAAATTGAAATAAACATATATACAGGTCAATTGAATATAGGTCATCAAACACACCGTAACCTACGCGGTTGTTTGACACGTGATTTAAACGATCAAAACAAATACACATATCATGACATACATACATATATATATATTTAATATGATCAATTGGATTATAACACACAACTTGAATTAGGTAAGTACTAGACAGTTTCTTTGATCAAAAATACTTCATGATTTTTTGCAAAAATAATGCGACATTATTGAGTACTTTTATATTACAATAGTATAGCAAACCAAAGAGCTTGTCCTCTGTTGGATTAAAAAAATAATATCTTGGTATATGCATTTTTCTAATTCTTGCAATATTAGGGTTACAACATACTAGCAGATAATGAAATTCATTTCCTATCACCCCCATGTCACATAATGTGCATATTCTGTCCTCACGAGGTATATTAAACCATCTACCGGTTTCTATAGGGAATTTTAAATTTGAACATCGCAGTTTACTCAATTGTACTCTGCGTTGTTTATTTAGTTTTAACAAGTAGCCTTCAAGACAGAAATCCCTTTTAAATGATAAATAAAGTTCCCCTCTTGAGGCACTTTCAGCCAAACTGTGCCATTTTTGTACAAATTGGTCTTGTAAGATTTGTTTAACATAATATTTTATACAATTTTTACTAAGAATTTCTTGGCTATCCCATACAAACGATAAGCCAACATCATTCAGTATAGATTTCACATTCAATAACCATTTTGATTGCATATTTGCTGAACAATGCATTTCATACAATAACTTATACATAATACTAGACAGTTTAGAATCATTCGAAAGTAGCTTTACCCAAAAATTAAGTATACGTACTTTTACATGTATGTCTAGTGGATATCTACCTGTTTCGCCGTACACCATGAAGTTTGGCGTTGATCTACGGACAGAGAGCACTTTTTTTAGAAATTGCAAGTGCACAGTTTCCAATATGTCTAATTTTTCATATCCCCAGATTTCACTCCCGTATAAAAGTATAGGATCAATCAAAGAATCAAATAGCTGAAGCTGAAGATCTACTGGAATAGATATATTCCTAATCTTTCTATATAGAGCATAAAGTGCTTTCTGTCCTTGTTCTGCTAACTTCTTTTTTGTTATAACAAATTTCCCGTTTTGGTTTAAAAGCAAACCAAGATACGGGTACGACTCCACTCTTTCAATAATTGAACCATATAGTTTAAAATTATCACGCATAGTGTACTTTCTTTTGGAGAATACCATTACTTTAGTTTTTTCAACATTTACTGACAGTTTCCATATATTACAATATTGTTCGAATACATTTAAACACTTTTGCAATGCAGCTGCTGATTCAGCTAAAATTATTGTATCATCAGCATACAATAGTATAAATAACAACAAAAACGTATTTAAGTGTTCAAGAGCTTTTTGTGATACGGTTTGGAGTCCAGATATACCATTTTCACTGAAAAAAGTCTCAAGGTCCGAGAGAAATACAGAAAATAAGAAAGGAGATAAATTTTCCCCTTGACGAACACCAACTTCACAAGGAAAAAATCCTGATAACTCACCCCCCTTTTTGATGCAAGACTTGATATTGCCATACATATTATAAATAACTTTAAATATCTTTCCCGTGATATTACAATTTATAAGTTTTTTCCAAAGCCCCACCCTCCAAACAGTATCAAAAGCTTTCTTGAAATCTACAAAAGTACAGAAAAGTTTCTTATTATTATAAAAGTATAATTCTATCAAAACATGTAGTATAAATATATTGTCATTTGTACTATATCCTTTTCTAAATCCGGCTTGTGCCTTTGGTATAGTTTCTATCAGTTCAGCATACTTTGTCAACCTACTATTAAGTACTGCTGTAAAAAGTTTACCAAGTGAGGACACTAATGTAATGCCCCTATACGAATCTGGGTTGTTCATATCGCCCTTGTTTTTGTATATAGCAATAATTATTCCAACTGTCCAGATTTGAGGAACTACACCAGTATTCAAAATCATATTAAAAATCTCTTTATACATAGGCAAAGTAGCATTAATGGTTGATTTAATATACTCATTAATGACCTTATCAAACCCAGGGGCCTTGCTGTTTTTTAAATTTTTCACAGCATTCAAAATTTCTTCGTTTGAAACTTCACCATTGAGTATATTATTTACAAAATCATCATCACAGTTTGGCAAGATAAATTCGTCATCATCATCATCTGGATGTTTATCAATATTCAAATTCTTAAAATACTCATACAAGTTATCGAGATCAATTTCATCTCTTTTTGAAGTAGATTTATTCAAATTATTTAAAATATTCCAGAGCTCTCGTGGTTCACCTTCAGATGCACTGCGCAAGTCTTTCTCTGCCTTAAACTGGAAGTCATTAAAAGCCTTGCTCATTGCAATCTTATAAGCCTTCGCGCGATACTTCAAATCAGCTCGAGAATCGTCTGTTGAAGAGAGATAATGTTTTCTCTTTGACTTGTGGAATTCAGATCTCTTTTGATGACAGATTTTATCAAACCAGGGTTGAAACACCTTGTTTTGCCTATTCGGCTGGTTATTTCGAACTACCTTATCACCAAAACAATTATGCGCTGAATCAATAAATATGCTGTTAAAAAAATCTACAAAATTGTCAATATCTGATTGAAACGTGTCACTTTCAACATTTAACGTGACAAGTTTTTTGAACAAATCTTCAGTCGAAATTTTGTCCTCAACCATGTTAACAAATTGATCTTTCATCTCATTGTTCCACCGAACAGGTATATTTACCGTGTTTGGAGTAGAATCATTGTTATGCAAATCAGTAGTAACACCTGTTGAGAATATAACATGTAACCTGCAATGAACATCTGAGTATAAAGGGTCAAAGTCAATGACCTCGAATTCCGACAAAAGTGGAAATAGATCTGGCGATACAATACAATAATCAATAAGACTCGTCTGACTACTCGTAACACGACCAACCCCCTTATCTGAACCCACTCGTCCATTGCAAATAAACATGTTATTATTTTTGCAGAAACTTAATAGCTTTGATCCAAATGTATTACATCTACCTGTATCCTCATTAGCTCTGTCTAATGGGATATCATACAATATCAATTTTTGGAAGCTATGAAAATAATTATCTATTACATCTGCACCATCAAAGTTCAAAATTTGTGCTAAATCATCATTAGGATATATAAAGTCTCTACCTGTGCCGCATCTGGCATTTAGGTCACCAATAAGGATAGTATGAATATTTTCCTCTTGAAAAAAAATGAGCTCATTTTCTACTTCATCAAATGCCTCTACAGAGGAATACCTCGAGTTTTCAGGGGGTATATAGACACAACCAAGTAAAAAATTTGGTTCATGTCTTAGGTTAAATTTCAGCCAAAGAACATACTCCGAATCACTAGACAGGTAACTTAAGTGTGATTTTAATAAATTTTTAAACACAACAACTATCCCCCAAGATTTTCTGTCAAATTTTTTGCGGTTTTTGGAAAAATATTCATACCCTTTCGGAACATTTAAGATATCTAAATCATCAGTTTTTGATTCACAGAATACACAAATATCATAAGATTTAATGAGTTCCTGAAATTCAGGGTAATTAAGCTTTTTTTTAAGTCCACATACATTTAGACAAGATAATTTAATCTGAGATGACTGTCCTCTTGTATGCCTGTCCTACATATTCTGTACAATTGGTTGCTGATTTACACCAGTAGGATGTCCAAAGTGTTTTAGCAGAAAAGGGGGGTCTTGCTGATCATTTCTGTCCATCTGTTTGTTTGGGGCTGAATGATTTTGACGGTTGTTTTGATAGGTTACATCTTGTGGAAAAATCCTACGTCCGTCCACATAAAGCTTGTCCTCCTTGAATCGGACTCGTCTACCTGCTCGTTGTTCCCTCTTAAATATAGGCCATAATATATTTCTACGCTCCATAATTTCATTCGGAAATTGCTCATAAATGCTGTAATGAGTGTCTTTCAAATTGTCGCGTGCAGCCTTTAATACCCTATCACGATCCTTCCTACGCTCAAACTTTGCAACAATGGTGCGTGGTTTACCATCTTGTCGTGGACGTAGACGATGTACCACATGAAATTTGATATTGTCAAGGATATTAAGCTTTTCCTTTATGAATTTTTGGAGAACTTTCTCAGTTTGGATATTGTCACGGTCCTCTTTTTCACATGTATCCTCCTCTATACCCCCGAATAAAAGATTCTCCCTCATAGACCTTGCTTGCATCTCCACAACCCTTTCTCTTAAAATCATAATTTTCTTGTTTAATTTGATCTCGTTCCATTTCGATATAGTTCAATCTTTCATTTAATTCCGAGTTATTACCTTCCGTTCCCTTAACCCTATTTTCCAGTCTGTTTACATCATTTCTCATCTGTACTATTTCATTCTCCATTCTGGAAAATCTATTTTCTATGCCGCCAAGTCTTGCGTCAATCGAAGGTAATGCTTGCAGTAAGTTTGGTAGAGTGTCAATGTTTTGCAATTTTGAATAAATATCGTTCAATACCGCCTCGAGATTGGTCATCTGTCTTGGGTCGAGGGGGGAGGGCTGGTCAGAAAAGGACAGTTTTTGTTGAACATTTGAAGCCACGACTGCTGGTGTGTTACACGGGACGTTATATTGTGATGTATGACCATATAATACTTGTCGGGCCTGTTGAATACTGTTCCCAACAGGTGTATGACATGTGGCAGGTCTATTGTTTACATCATGATTTGGTGTCTCCGCCATTTTGTGACAAAATAGAGAGTGTCAGTTCATCAATATTTATCACGTTTTTGTATATACTTGCTATTTACAGGTGAAATATTATATCTGTATCAATATAATTCAACTTCAGGTACTCCATTCCTTATGAATTTGCATTAAGTACACAATATAAGACATTCATGTGAGAGCGCCCATTACCCACTTCTGTCTAGCCCGCCATGTTTGTTTGGGGAGTTATTAATTTCATACTATATTTTATGTAGTTAATGAAAAAAAAACAATGAATGGTTTCTTTTAAATACCATAAAAATTGTTCAGTTAATCATAATTGAATTCACATGAGTCTTAAAACAACTTATGAATTTGTACATTACTTTTCTCATACTGTTGTTATTGTATTCTTTTATTACTTTGCTAATCTGCAAGAGTGCATATATGTATTTATTGTTTACATTTACATTAAAAGAATATATATTAACACTATGAGTTTTTCATTCTACAAATACATGGTCATGAAAATGTTGGGAACTAAATCAGCTTTCTATTTTTCAAGTATTAAGTCATTGTCTTTGGGGAAAAATCCATTCTTATACTAATGTAATATATTGAATACTTGAAACAAAATGTTTTTCCTGCATACAAACTGTCAATAAGAAATACGAAAATCTGAACACCATATAGGTTGCCATAATTATACATTGAAAAGGTGAGCATTTTTTTTAAACTTTTTTACCTGGAATTGGTTATTTGAAAAACATAATATTGCAACAGAAATAAATTTGACTGCACCACAATTTTTCACACACAAATCATTTCATTATTCAATCCATAACAGCTATATCCTCATTAATAGCAAGTCACTAGCCAGTCAACACTGAGGTTGTGATATCGAACCCCGCTGCTCTAGGTGCACTCGACTCAAATCTTAATTTACTAGGATTGTCAGTTTTCCTATCGTCGGTCAGCACCTTTTCTCTGGGTACTCTGGTTTCCTCCACTAATAAAACTGGGCGACAAAAAAAAGGCAAAAGCCGTGTTTAAAAGTTGTCTCAAAACACATTACATAAAATCAAAATCTCCTCAATGAATGATTGGCAGTGTACCCAAATCACGACCCAATAAACAGATGCACATGAAGTAAAATGAAACTATTCACATTTACAAAATTAAAAGGGGAGGTAATTGAAGCAAATACTTATAAGCATATATCCTCCAGCACGACGATGTCCGTTCAAAGCTACTCAACATTAAAGTGTTATGTAATCTAAAGACGTGTAATTGACGGCATATTTGTTTTGTCATATTAGACTGAGTGTAATTGCGTAATTGATTTGTTTAATTTATATTTTTAGTTATATATGGATTGGATACTGGATCAGATATAGGAATATTTCTACCATGCTAAAGCTTAAAGTAGATGCATTGGTAAACGAAAACAGACCACACGTATTAGGTAAACATTGATGATAATTAGCATATACTGTTTTTATGTGATTGTCTTTTATTTATTGGTTTGTGTGTTAGCTTAAGTAATTAGATCAGGCTCCCAAAAGTATATTTGTATTTCCTGCCTACTTTACTATTTTTGTGTGTGTACGATTAGCAGTCTTCACGATAAACCTCAAGCAGGAAATGGATAAAAAAAATATTGGCAAAATGTTTTTTTTCTTGCAAAATGACTTAACTATTTTGTTTGTATGTGCCTGAACAAAAGTGCATTTTGTTCACTTAAAAAATGTTTTCTGGCATATTTTTACTAGGAAACAATTCAATGAATCATGTTCACTTGTCATGTCTAGTGTGCTTTTTTATGTTGTTTTTTTGTTTTGTTTGTTGTAATCATAGCTTATTTGGTAAATATTCACTGAAAGTTTTCACTTTGTGAACTCCCATATATAGATATAGGAAGATGTGGTGTGAGTCCCATGCCTTTTCCTGTTGTAAACAACCAAATGGTCAGAGACATAATAATTGTAATGGTAATTTGAAAGAAATACACAGCCGATGTCATATTGTCGGAAAACATCCAATGACTACTAAAGTCTCTGGTCTTCAAAGTAAGTGTGTTTAGAAACATTGATACAGTAGATTGATTTAGTAGCCAACGGAAGAGAAACACACCAACATCATTGAAGCTGCAAGAAAAGACAGAAAAGTGAATATTAATATTGCTAAACAGAGAATAGATCGATTGAGTGTTGGTTGCTTTACGCCGCATTAGCACAAAAAAGCTATATCGCGGCGAGAGCTAATTCAAATATTTTTAAAATAAGACAAAAAATTGATTATTTACAAATAAAAATCAACAGTAAGATAACGTGATAAAACTTAAAAACGACTTAAATATAATAATTTTTTTATATTATTTTATATTATATTCTATTATAGATTCCAATTTCTTTTAAAATGCAACGATATTTGTAAATGGAATATTATTAAATAAATCATACATATTATTGACATTAAAAACAGAGAAAAGATCAGCTACACAAAGAATCGTTGTTAGATTTCAACACAACGAGCCAATTGTGTCTGAAAGAAACACGATAACAGAAACCAAAAACGTGAGGAGAGACTAGAACATATGAGAGAAATTGGCATTTGGAATGATAGCGATAAAAATTTAGAACTTGGTAAATAAAATCGATAATTGGATTAAATCAGGGCATTGAAAAAAACAAATTAATACTTTAAGACTTAACAGAACTGCTCAATTACTTATCCGTAGCACCTGGGTTACCTTACATCTTGCGTGATGTTGTTTTAAAAATATTTTGTTTATTGTATTTTTTTGTGTTTTGTAATTTTTTAAGTTATATATAGTGTGCCAAAAAAACTTGACGTTCGTCACATGCCTAACATCACGTCATTCAATAAATTGCGTCACGCCCGAAAAAAGTTCCTTTTCGAATGGTTTTTTAAATAGAAAAATAAATAAATTTAAGCTTGCATAAATAAAAACTGACTTAATGTAAAAAAAAAAAAAGAAGGGGTGTGATTAAGGGTGCTATAAAGGGTAAGAGTGTGATGAAGAGTGCGCATCAACATTGCGCGATATAGATGAAACAGCAGGCTATCAAATATTCAAAACTACTGTATTTCCTACTAAATATATGATAAATATAGATTCTACAACTGCATCGAACGTTTTAAGTATTCAAAATTTAACTGTCGAGAGTGGATAAATATCGTATTACACGATATTTGGTGGTAGAATCTGTTTCTTTAATTATTTTCAAATATGCAGGCAAAGGTATTCCTTCTTTTCGAATGATCTGCAAACACTTGTGTTCTTTGAATGAACCAATGAAGAACGGAGATCAAACGAACCACGTATTCATTAAATGTTTTTATACAACGGGTGCAGAAAGGGATAAATTGACGAAGAATTAGAGAAATATATATATATAGACGTATATTTCTTTTCCAGGTGACAGTGACAGTTGTAGAAAACAATAAGTTTACTTGTGAACAATTAAAGAACAGACAATGACATTGCTGAAGCAAACTTTGGAAGCTCGATAACCAGGTGTTACAGAGGAAATTTTAGATTCATCTTTTACAGATGGCAAAGAATAATGTTCTTGAAATAGATGATAATTATTTGATATCCAAATTTGAAGGACATGTTAAAAATTGAAAAATAACATAATCAGAGTAGCAGAAATTGTCAATTTCTAATTCCATTACAAGATATTAATTTTAAATGATGCTCAATTATAATAGTTCAAAGATAGATTTAAAGTGCTGGGCATCTAGTTAATGTGGTGTACAAATTGTAATAATGATCAAATATTAAATTGTGAACAGAATTTTTGAACTTGTTTTCAGAATTTTCACAGGATTTATAGCTTTTTTGTGCATTATCATGATTTTTTTAATTTTTGCAGATGGGTGTTTTCACAGGCTTTACGTCTTTTTTATGCATTATCATTGTTTTTTTTATCTGTGGTAAATGGGTTAAAAAAAATAAGACTGTTATTAGAATGTTTATCTCCAAAAATACATGTTCTCGCATGCTTTCACAAGATCACATCAATTTTACCCTGGCGTAAATTCCCAGGATCATGTCTGCTCTATATTCGAACTCTTTTTTTTTTAACCCTCAATCATACAGATCATCATCCTAATTTTTTGTATCTTATTCCCATTCTTTTAATATATATCCAGTTGGCCATAGTTTTTGTCATTTATATATAAGGAATTTGGTCTGGTACTCATATCTTTACCTCTAAACTATACATATTTTTGACTGTCAAAACAACACTTTTACATAAGACGATATGACACAATTCTTAAATGGAGGATGCTTAGCTTCTTGCATCATAAATTATAAGAAATATGAAAAACTATTTTTTTTCAATCCCTAAATCATAGAGATACTTTACTGCCAATATAGGACGTTATTTGTTGTGTTTTACCAGAATTTAAACAAATCAGAGATCAAGCTTATTGAATTACTTTATGAACTAAATGTATCGTAGTTATCTCTCCTTATACGAAGGAGATGACGAAATAAGTTTTGATTTTTGTTACTCTTATTTTACTTTTCTGCAGAAACTCTAAAATTATTATTTACATACCTCTCTGAAAATTTGCAAGTCATGACAGCTGCAAAACGATTTAACAACGAAAGATGAATCTTTATGGTAGTATTCCGCCGTGTGACACGTGTGTAGTTGAATCTGCTAACCAATTAATCAGGAACAAATGAGATCACTACCCAATAGATGTGTAAAGAAAGGATGATGGTAAACTTAGTTGTATTGCAAATTATTCAACTCGTTATTACTTCATGCAAATACATGTAACAACAGCTCAGGATGTGATGCAATGAAGTATATTTTTCCACCGTGCGGCATTTTATACGACAAACTCAAATAATATCCTGAACCAACCTATAAATTCGATTTATTTTTAAACTTTAAAGTTGTATTTCTATTTTGGATTTTTAATGTGAACTTCGTCGACTTTTAACTAACGAAAGCTGATACAGTTGCTGAAGTATCCAAAAAGTTAATGGTGAAAATTATCAAATCTTCGTAAACGTTAATTAACAATGATATTATTGATAACTTTATCCTATGGTCAAATATTTTTTTTTTTATCAAAGTTGGCTGAAAATTTAAAGTTGTTCTTGTGCTTATTACATTTGGAGATGTCCATATTCGATCATATGTGAGTGTATGGGTCTTGTCTATCCTTTTCATGTTGTATGTTCACTATTTTCTAGCATCACTGGTGATAAGTTTAATCAGATTTGTCAGAAATGAACTCATCATTGATAGCAGTATTAAAATTTGTATATATGCCAAACGCGCATATCGTCTCCAAAAGACTCATTAGTAACGCTCGAATTCAAAAAAAATTAAAAAGGCCAAATAAAGTACGGAGTTGAAGAGCATTTAGGACCAAAATTCCTTAAAGTCCTGAGGTAGAAGAGCCTTAAAATTTCAAAAATTCAAAATGTTGTTGACAGTTGATTTATAAATATCCCCATATCAATGATTATTCATATGAGCACTTCTACTACTGGGCTGGTGATACTCTCGGGGAACTTAATCTCCACCAGCAGTGTCATCGACCCAGTGGTTGTAAAGTAACTCATCAGTAACACCTGGATTAAATATTGTATATACGCCAGACGGGCATTTCGTCTACAAAAGACTAATCAGTGACGACCGAATCCCAAATAGTTAAAAAGGACCAAAATTCCTCAATGATGTGCCGAGACCTATATCAAAACCGACATTTGTGCTTAAAATGAAAGAATGTCAAATCAACAAGTAAGCAGTCGATTTAATTGAGCTAATCAACATTTTAGAAGAGGTAATTTAAATGGAAAAAATTCAAAGACAAGAATATTGTGTTAACAATTCTGTTAAAAATTTTAAGCAAAAGAAACAATTAAATTCCAATGATTAAAACAGCATTGATAATCACACAGTTCCAATAACATCACAATAGAGCCAATTTTTACCCTAACCGGAGTAAGTATTGTAACATTTCATCATGAAAAGACACACTATAAAATATCTATTGAAATGTCTTAACGCGATAAAGTTATGTAATAAGAAAGGGCAATACCCAATTATCTTAACTGAAGAACAAATGAAATTCAAGTTATTTGAATTGAAATGAAAATAAATTAAGTAGCTCAGTAACGTCTATAACATATTTCTACTGTTTACTGATAGGCATATACCTATTATTTTTACTCTTTGTAGATAATGCGCAACCTCCATCCTGATAGCACTGACCCTGACAAGTTTGATGTATTTTTCGATTCACCAAACATAGAATGGCGCCACGCATGTGTGACTTTGTTATGACGTATTGACAAGGTATGTATATATATATATGATTTAACAGACAGAGTAAAAGACAAAGAGCTGAAAATGACCAACTGGAAAAAAATTGCAAGACTTCAAAGACAGAAAAGACATCAGGTACATTTATTGATACTTATTTTTTAATTAAAAAAAAAAATGAAAATACGAAAAAATATAAACATGAGCATGATACCATATGGAACCAAAACGAAAAGGCGAATATGAGCTGAGTTATACTTTCAATCAGTAGTTGGAATCATACTTTTTGTAGTATTTGTATGCCTCCGTCGTAGAGTTTGTTGTATTAAGAATGTCTGCCCGCACATCAAAGCAGCCATTCTGAAAACCAGGGGCATTGGGACCAACAAGAGACTTGGTAGAGGCGCCTGAAGATAAAAGTCTTACTGATTGCAAAACGGCCCTTTTACGGGCCACCAATATTGTTCGAGAAGAATCAAATTGCACTATATGTGTATATTTTACATATATATAGTTTTAAATTTCTTTTGCACTATATATATAAATGATTTAGAAATTATAAACAAATAGTACAGTTTACGTTAATATAAAACTAAACAACTATTTCATTAAAACATCAAAACATTTTCCCATTGTGTACCCCTAAAAAAGGGTAACCAATACGAAATACAAAACAAAATTGATAAACCAATCAATAACGAGACGAAAATGTGATATGCCCTAATTTCGCAGCTAATTGGGGACAACACCATTTCTCAGATCGGTTGTTCTACCATCCAGGACAGAAGGCGTCGGAACCTTTGATGGCCGAGAGATGTCGACCCTTCACCAGATAGAGCAGTATGCCAGAAGTTTCCGCCAAATCTGTAGACAACAGAGAACTTCACCATTTACCGTTGTTCTATCGATAGGTGATAACGAGTCTTGATTACATGAGAATGTTAGAGCACATTATTGATACGTTCAACAAAGCAGGTGTTGACAGAGTAGTTATATGTAACATCCTTTCTCGAAAGACCCACATCAAAATATCTTCAGAATCCTACAGCCAAAGAAGAGACTTGATCAACAATCGACTTCGGCTACTGACAAGGGAATCTCTTCGACGAGAGACCATCTACATTTACGAATTCCCATCGTGGATTACCAACAAAGACCTCTTCTGTCGTGATTGGATAAATTTTACCCTCTTTAGTATGTTAAAATACTACTTTGCCATCAAAGCAGCCATTTTGAAAACCAGGGGTATTGGAACCAACAAGAGACTCGGTAGAGCCGCCAGAAGATAAGAGTCTTACTGTTTGCCAAACGGCCCTTTTAAGGGCCATCAATATTGTTCGAAAAGAATTAAATTGCACTATATTTGTATATTTTACATATATATAATTTAAAATTTCTTTTGCACTATTATAAATAATTTAGAAATTATAAACAAATTGTGCAGTTTAAGTTGATATAAAACTAAACAACTATTTTATTAAAACATCAAAACATTTTCCCATTGTGTTCCCCTAAAAAAGGGTGACCAATACGAAATTCAAAAAAAAAATCGATAAACCAATCAATAATGGGACGAAAATTTGATCTGGCTTAATTTCGCAGCAAATTCGGGACAACACCATTTCGCAGATCTGTTGCTCTACCAACCAGGACAGAATGCGTCGGAACGTTTGATGGTCGTGAGATGTCGACCCTTCACCAGGTAGAGCAGTATGCCAGAAGTTTACGCCAAATCTATAGACAACAGAGAAGTTCACCATTTACCGTTGTTCTATCGATAAATGGCAACGATATTGATTCCAGACACTTTAACGAGTCTGATTACATGAGAATGTTAAATCGCATTCTTGATACGTTCAACAATGCAGGTGTTGAGAGAGAAGTACGTTCAACAAAGCAGGTGTTGAGAGAAAAGTTATCCGTAAAATTCTTCTTAGAAAGACCCCCATCAAAATATCTTCAAAATCCTACAGCCAAAGAAGAGACTTGATCAACAATCGACTTCGGCTACTGGCAAGAGAATCTCTTCGACGAGAGACCATCTACATTTACGAATTTCCATCGTGGATTACCAACAAAGACCTCTTATGTCGTGATTGGATAAATTTTACCCTCTTCGGTATGTCAAAATACTACTTTTCCATCAAAGCAGCCATTCTGAAAACCAGGGGCATTGGAACCAACAAGATACTCGGTAGAGCCGCCAGAAGATAAGAGTCTTACTGATTGCAAAACGGCCCTTTTAAGGGCCACCAATATTGTTTGAAAAGAATCAAATTGCACTATATGTGTATATTTTACATATATATAATATAATATTTCTTTTGCACTATATAAATAATTAATTTAGAAATTATAAACAAATAGTACAGTTTAAGTAACTATATATAGTAGTATAAAACTAAACAACTATTTTATTAAAACATCAAAACATTTTCCCATTGTGTTCCCCTAAAAAAGGGTAACCAATACGAAATACAAAACAAAATTGATTAACCAATCAATAATGAGACGAAAATAAGATCTGCCCTAATTTCGCAGCAAATTATGGACAACACCATTTTGCAGATCTGTTGCTCTACCATCCAGGAGAGAATGCGTCGGAACGTTTGATGGTCGCGAGATGTCGACCCTTCACCAGGTAGAGCAGTATGCCAGAAGTTTGCGACAAATCTATAGACAACAGAGAACTTCACCATTTACCGTTGTTCTATCGATAAATGGCAACGATATTGATTCCCGACACTTTAACGAGTCTGATTACATGAGAATGTTAAAGCGCATTCTTGATTCGTTTAACAAAGCAGGTGTTGAAAGAGTAGTTATCTGTAACATCCTTCTTAGAAAGATCCCCATCAAAATATCTTCAGAATCCTACAGCCAAAGAAGACACTTGATCAACAATTGACTTCGGCTACTGGCAAGGGAATCTCTTCGACGAGAGACAATCTACCTTTACGAATTCCCATCGTGGATTACCAACAAAGACCTCTTCTGTCGTGCTTGGATAAATTTTATCTTCTTTGGTGTGTCAAAATACTACTTTGCCATCAAATCAGCCGTTCTGAAAACCAGGGGCATTGGAACCAACAAGATACTTGGTAGAGCCGCCAGAAGATAAGAGTCTTAATGATTGCAAAACGGCCCTTTTAAGGGCCATCAATACTGTTCGAAAAGAATCAAATTGCACTTTATTTGTATATTTTACATATATATAATTTAAAATTTCTTTTGCACTATATAAATAATTAATTTAGAAATTATAAACAAATAGTACAGTTTAAGTAACTATATATAGTAGTATAAAACTAAACAACTATTTTATTAAAACATCAAAACATTTTCCCATTGTGTTCCCCTAAAAAAGGGTAACCAATACGAAATACAAAACAAAATTGATTAACCAATCAATAATGAGACGAAAATAAGATCTGCCCTAATTTCGCAGCAAATTATGGACAACACCATTTTGCAGATCTGTTGCTCTACCATCAATGAGAGAATGCGTCGGAACGTTTGATGGTCGCGAGATGTCGACCCTTCACCAGGTAGAGCAGTATGCCAGAAGTTTGCGACAAATCTATAGACAACAGAGAACTTCACCATTTACCGTTGTTCTATCGATAAATGGCAACGATATTGATTCCCGACACTTTAACGAGTCTGATTACATGAGAATGTTAAAGCGCATTCTTGATTCGTTTAACAAAGCAGGTGTTGAAAGAGTAGTTATCTGTAACATCCTTCTTAGAAAGATCCCCATCAAAATATCTTCAGAATCCTACAGCCAAAGAAGACACTTGATCAACAATTGACTTCGGCTACTGGCAAGGGAATCTCTTCGACGAGAGACAATCTACCTTTACGAATTCCCATCGTGGATTACCAACAAAGACCTCTTCTGTCGTGCTTGGATAAATTTTATCTTCTTTGGTGTGTCAAAATACTACTTTGCCATCAAATCAGCCGTTCTGAAAACCAGGGGCATTGGAACCAACAAGATACTTGGTAGAGCCGCCAGAAGATAAGAGTCTTAATGATTGCAAAACGGCCCTTTTAAGGGCCATCAATACTGTTCGAAAAGAATAAAATTGCTTTTTATTTGTATATTTTACATATATATAATTTAAAATTTCTTTTGCACTATTATAAATAATTTAGAAATTATAAACAAATTGTGCAGTTTAAGTTGATATAAAACTAACAACTATTTTATTAAAACATCAAAACATTTTCCCATTGTGAACCCCTAAAAAAGGGTAACAATACGAAATTCAAAAAAAAATCGATAAACCAATCAATAATGGGACGAAAATTTGATCTGCCTTAATTTCGCAGCAAATTCGGGACAACACCATTTCGCAGATCTGTTGCTCTACCAACCAGGATAGAATGCGTCGGAACGTTTGATGGTCGTGAGATGTCGACCCTTCACCAGGTAGAGCAGTATGCCAGAAGTTTACGCCTAATCCATAGACAACAGAGAACTTCACCATTTACCGTTGTTTTATTGATAAATGGCAACGATATTTATTCCAGACACTTTAACGAGTCTGATTACATGAGAATGTTAAAGCGCATTCTTGACACGTTCAACAAAGCAGGTGTTGAGAGAGAAGTACGTTCAACAAAGCAGGTGTTGAGAGAGAAGTTATCCGTAAAATTCTTCTTAGAAAGACCCCCATCAAAATATCTTCAAAATCCTACAGCCAAAGAAGAGACTTGATCAACAATCGACTTCGGCTACTGGCAAGGGAATCTCTTCGACGAGAGACAATCTACCTTTACGAATTCCCATCGTGGATTACCAACAAAGACCTCTTATGTCGTGATTGGATAAATTTTACCCTCTTCGGTATGTCAAAATACTACTTTTCCATCAAAGCAGCCATTCTGAAAACCAGGGGCATAGGAACCAACAAGATACTCGGTAGAGCCGCCAGAAGATAAGAGTCTTACTGATTGCAAAACGGCCCTTTTAAGGGCCACCAATATTGTTTGAAAAGAATCAAATTGCACTATATGTGAATATTTTACATATATATATATAATATAAAATTTCTTTTGCACTATATAAATAATTAATTTTAGAAATTATAAACAAATAGTACAGTTTAAGTTACTATATATAGTAGTATAAAACTAAACAACTATTTTATTAAAACATCAAAACATTTTCCCATTGTGTACCCCTAAAAAAGGGTAACCAATACGAAACACAAAACAAAATTGATTAACCAATCAATAATGAGACGAAAATAAGATATGCCCTAATTTCGCAGCAAATTCGGGACAACACCGTTTTGCAGATCTGTTGCTCTACCATCCAGGAGAGAATGCGTCGGAACGTTTGATGGTCGTGAGAGATGTCGACCCTTCACCAGGTAGAGCAGTATGCCAGAAGTTTAAGCCAAATCTATAGACAACAGAGAAGTTCACCATTTACCGTTGTTCTATCGATAAATGGCAACGATATTGATTCCAGACACTTTAACGAGTCTGGTTACATGAGAATGTTAAAGCGCATTCTTAAAACGTTCAACAAAGCAGGTGTTGAAAGAGTAGTTATATGTAACATCCTTTCTAGAAAGATCCCCATCAAAATATCTTCAGAATCCTACAGCCAAAGAAGAGACTTGATCAACAATCGACTTCGGCTACTGGCAAGGGAATCTCTTCGACGAGAGACCATCTACATTTACGAATTCCCATCGTGGATTACCAACAAAGACCTCTTCTGTCGTGATTGGTTCAAACGTACCCTCTTTGGTATGTCAAAATACTACTTTGCCATCAAAGCAGCCATTCTGAAAACCAGGGGTATTGGAACCATCAAGAGACTCGGTAGAGCCGCCAGAAGATAAGAGTCTTACTGATTGCAAAACGGCCCTTTTAAGGGCCACCAATATTGTTCGAAAAGAATTAAATTGCACTATATTTGTTAATTTTACATATATATAATTTAAAATTTCTTTTGCACTATATATATAAATAATTTAGAAATTATAAACAAATTGTGCAGTTTAAGTTGATATAAAACTAAACAACTATTTTAATAAAACATCAAACATTTTCCCATTGTGTACACCTAAAAAAGGGTTACCAATACGAAATTCAAAAAAAAATCGATAAACCAATCAATTATGGGACGAAAATGTGATCTGCCCTAATTTCGCTGTAAATTCGGGACAACACCATTTCGTAGATCAGCTGCTCGACCATCCAGGACAGAATGCGTCGGAACGTTTGATGGCCGTGAGATGTTGACCCTTCACCAGATAGAGCAGTATGCCAGAAGTTTCCGCCAAATCTATAGACTGATTGATTGATTATTGGTTGCTTAACGTCCAGTGGCAAATATTTCATGCATATTCAGGACGAGAACAAGTTCACAATAAATAAAATAGGTAGGTTGATACAATAGAGGCCATCTGGGATGATGGTCGGAGAAATTTGGACTGCCACCGGAAAATGAGGGTATATTGGTTAGGGACAGAAATTTTGCCTCGCAACAGGCCACCTACGGAACCCTCAAAGAGTTGTTGCAAGGGTTCTTAACGTGCAAATAGCGTGGCACTCTTTACAAGCGGCATCGGATTTAACGTCCCCCTTCTGACCGGACGTGACTGCGAACTTGATACATCCTGCACAGCCAAACGGACTCCCCACTTCGGCAAGCGTTTTACTGCCGGTCGGGAGAAGACCATGTGACCATATTTCTATACCCCAGTCACCCTTGGGGAATCAAATCTATAGACAACAGAGAACTTCACCATTTACCGTTGTTCTATCGATAGGTGGCAACGATATTGATTCCAGACACTTTAACGAGTCTGATTACATGAGAATATTAAAGCGCGTTCTTGATAAGTTCAACAAAGCAGGTGTTGAAAGAGTAGTTATCTGTAACATCCTTCCTAGGAAGACCCCATCAAAATATCTTCAGAATCCTACAGCCAAAGAAGTGACTTGATCAACAATCCACTTCGGCTACTGGCAAGGGAATCTCTTCGACGAGAGACCATCTACATTTACGAATTCCCATCGTGGATTACCAACAAAGACCTCTTCTGTCGTGATGGGATCAATTGTACCCTCTTTGGTATATCAAACTACTACTTTGCCATCAAAGCAGCCATTCTGAAAACCATGGGCATTGGAACCATCAAGAGACTCGGTAGAGCCGGCCAGAATATAAGGGTCTTACTGATTGCAAAATGGCCCTTTCAGGGGCCACCAATATTGTTTGAAAATAATCAAATTGCACTAAATGTGTATATTTTACATATATATAATTTAAAATTTCTTTTGCACTTTATAAATAAATAATTTAGAAATTATAAACAAATAGTACAGTTTAAGTTAGTATAAAACTAAACAACTATTTTATTAAAACATCAAAACTTTTTCCCATTGTGTACCCCTAAAAAAAAGGTAACAAATACGAAATACAAAACAAAATTGATAAACCAATCAATAATGAGACGAAAATAAGATCTGTCCTAATTTCGCAGCAAATTCGGGACAACACCATTTCGCAGATCTGTTGCTCTACCATCCAGGACAGAAGTTGTCGGAACGTTTTATGGTCGTGAGATGTCGACCCTTCACCAGGTAGAGCAGTATGCCAGAAGTTTACGCCAAATCTATAGACAACAGAGAACTTCACCATTTACCGTTGTTCTATCGATAAATGGCAACGATATTGATTCCAGACACTTTAACGAGTCTGATTACATGAGAATGCTAATGCGCATTCTTGATACGTTCAACAAAGCAGGTGTTGAGAGAGAAGTTATCTGTAAAATCCTTCTTAGAAAGATCCCCATCAAAATATCTTCAGAATCCTTCAGCCAAAGAAAAGACTTGTTGAAATCGACTTCGGCTACTGGCAAGGGAATCTCTTTGACGAGAGACCATCTACATTTACGAATTCCCATCGTGGATTACCAACAAAGACCTCTTCTGTCGTGATGGGATAAATTTTACCCTCTTTTGTATGTCAAAATACTACTTTTCCATCAAAGCAGCCATTCTGAAAATCAGGGGCATTGGAACCAACAAGCTAAGAGACTTGGTAGAGCCGCCAGAAGATAAGAGTCTTACTGATTGCAAAACGGCCCTTTTAACGGCCACCAATATTGTTCGAAAAGAATCAAATTGTTGTACATTAGATCAAAATCCAGTAAAACCTTGTAAACCCATTCTTTTTTTAAAACACTTCGATATTATGTTATCGATAATTCTTTGAGCAATATTCTAATACATTTCTTATACACCCAACCAATTTTACTTATCACTCTTCATATTTAACCCCTAAATAATCTAAAATTCATAAAGAAGTATACACAATCAGAAGTCACTTCACTCTGGGAATCTTACTATACGAATTTGTTTAGATATACTGATAAATGTTACCAAATCTCGTGGTAAATCCAAGAGCAACATAAACATGGAGCTGCAAAATTTTCTTATTTTTAAGGCAGCTAAATCCAAGTGCAACATAGACATGGAGCTGCAAATTTTCTTATTTCAAGGCAGCTAAGTGCAAATAAACTCATCAACGATACCAGGACTAAAATATGTTTAAACGCCAGACGCGCGTTTCGTCTACAAAAGACTCATCAGTGACGCTCGAATCCAAAAAAGTTAAAAAGGCCAGAAAAGTATACATATACGTATACATTGAGCTGCAAAAGTTTCTGATCATCTAAATCCGATTTCACCTGGATAGATGCACGCTTGATAAAACTAGTTGGTCTAGCGAAATATTGCGTTTACTTTCATCATTTTGTAAATATTTTAAAATATTTATATTTATACACTAAATAGTGTGTTAAAGTTACGTTGTTTGGCAATCTTTAATTTAATTTGTGTAATTGAATTAATCTCTGTACTGACTAATCAACACTCCCATAGATGTGTTTGTCATGTGCGGCTATTTATAGGCACTTATATATATATATATATAAATTTATATTTATACATAAGTACGTCTGAGTCAGTGACAACCCTACAACAGATGTATCCATTGGATCGCCATCAATGATGGTGATACATGGCTGTGTACATAATGTATATACAACTCGTCTAAACATCAACCTAACAATGTAAGATCTGTAAATTACTATAGATAATTTAGCTGATCTGTAACAGTATCATCTTCATGCCTTATATATCATGTACTGTAGTACGCCGCTAGATTAAAACTGACGAGGAAAGGTAACATACGGCCAGCGAAAGCTCTATTTTTCTATTTTTTCGCAGTGCAGGCGATTTGGTTTCACGATATCCCAGTAGCATGGGTTCGAATCCCGGCGAGGGAAGAATTAAACATTTGCGAAAGCAAATGTACAGATCTAACATTGTTGGGTTGATGTTTAGACGAGTTGTATATATATATATATATATATATATATATAAGTCTACAAGATTGTGTACCAATATCGATTGCAAATATGTCGGCTCAACAAATGGCCTTCTTCGGAGACAAAAGTTTTCACAATACTGATATATAATGTGTAAACATAGATCAGTAATAATACAGGTAAGTTTTGGTAGATTTCCTGAATATCATAATATAAACACTAGACTAGATTTAATTATCTTTCTATTGATTCTATCTGGATAGAGGAAGGACAACCAGTGTTTTATCCAAAACTTCTCCCGATTCCCTTTTTCCCCATGTACAATCCTGTTCGATCACAAGGATCTTCATGTGAACAAAATATTACAGATTATGATCTGGTTATCTAAAGTGTTGGCTGACAGGAATGTACGTTTTTTTTGTGAGGTCACTCCTGTTGCCATTAAGGAGTTTGTGAAATGGCTGCATAGATTCACCAACATATTGGAGACCACATACAGGACACTCAACAACGTAAATCACGTTTGAGCTTTTGCAGTTGACATTGCAGAAGATCTTTTCTGTGGTCTTACTGTGAAATGTTGATGAATGCTGCAATTGGCTGTAACAGTTGCAGCGCTTATCCCCACAAGGTTGGCAATTACCTACAGTATGGTTAGGTTTGGAAAGGTCAGCACGGACGTCTAATGATCACGAATGGTATTGAAAGTATTTCTCACGCATGGATGGTAAGTGAGCACATATGGGGAACTTTTACTTTTCTATTTTTCTTTGTAAGTTAGCAGACTGCTTGCTTCGGGGGATGGATTCCGCTTTTCGAAAACTGTTTTAGATGTTTTTGTGTTTAAATCCCCTTCTTTTTAAATGTCCTTTGAGCTGCCCCAGACGTTGTTTTGCAGTGTCTTCAGAGGAGCAGATTCGTCTTATTCTGAGAGCTTGGCTGTATGGAATGCTCTTTGTGCAGTGTGGAGGATGGCAACTTTCAGGCGACAAGTATTGATGAGTATCTGTGTTTATTATACCTACAGAGAGGGTGCAAGATGTATCAAGGAAGTTTATGGTGGAATTAGATGTTTCATTGGTGAATTTGATGTTAGGGTGTTGATTGTTAGCATTTGTTATAAAAGTTTGTAATTCTTGGTCTCCCTTGTCCAATTTCATGTCAACGTCATCAAAGAATCAATACCAGAAAAGCGGTTTTTCGATGGAGCACTCTAGCAGTTGCTTTTCAACTTTACCTATAAATGTATTGGCATGAGATGGAGCCTTTTTTTGTATCCATAACAGTGACATTTGTCTGAAAATAGTGTTCTCCTTGGAATGTGAAGTTGTTCTTTTTCAAGACCATAGTAAGCAGTTCTACTAAGCAATCAGTAGATGGAATTTTAAGAGATCGAGAGTCCCAAACTTCTCTACATGCTTCAATACCATCCACATGGGGAATATTCGTATAGAGGGAGGTCACATTCGTTGTGACAAGAGTAGTATTGGCTGGTAGAGGGTTTAAATCCTGCAGTTTTAGTAGGTAATCTGTAGAATCTTTTATAAAAGATGGCAAGTTTTCTACATGTGGTCGAAGATAGTAATCAACGAATTCTGATATTTTTTTCGGTGGGATGACCATTGGTCTTCCTGGGTTACCAGGTTTATGAATTTTAGGAAACAGGTAGAATCGCCCAGGTTTTAAAAATATCTACATCAATGATGTTATTTTCACACATTTCCTTCAAACATTCTGTTATTTCCTCGCTGAATTGGAGGGTGGGATCCGAATTAAGTTTTTTTGTAAAACCAGTCATCATCTAATTGGCGAATGGCCTCTTGGATTTAGTTAGATATGTCCATGACGACAACTGCACTCCCTTTGTCTGCAGGTTTAATAACAATGTCGTCATTATCTCTCAAATTAGTTAAAGCCACACGTTCACCATGTGTTAAAATTTTATAGGTCTGATTGTTTATTTTTACATTTGTAAGTATATCCGTCTTTTTATGTCTATAAATGATTCTTAGGTGGAGTTTTTGCTTGGTTTAGGGACCTAGTTACTTTTCTTTCTAAATCTATATTCGTTGGATTCGTCAGAGTCACTATGTGAGGTTGTGCTATCGTCCTCTTTTGATGCAAAATGTTTCTTGATGCGGAGGCTCTTGGCTAAATTATCTAGTTCATCAGACAATTTAGTATCATTATCTGGACCTAGAACTGGACAAAATTTTAGGCCTCTGGATAGTAATGAAGTTTCGTCCTCAGTCAGTTGTTTGCTGGAGAGATTAACAACGGTATTGATCTTGTTGCTGAGGACTTGAGGGTTTAACCGGCCACGTCCTCTTTTATTTTTTGTCTATCTGATGAGTTAAGCCTTTTTCAAATGATTTTTATTTCGTTCTTATATTGTACTGTTATTTCACTGTCCCAGGTTAGGGGGAGTGTTTGGATCCCGCTAACATGTTTAACCCCGCCACATTATTTATGTATGTGCCTGTCCCAAGTGAGGAGCATGTATTTCAGTGGTTGTCGTTTGTTTATGTGTTACATATTTGTTTTTCGTTCATTTTTTTTTACATAAACAAGGATGTAAGTTTTCTCGCTTGAATTGTTTACATAGTCTTATCGGGGCCTTTTATATCTGACTATATGCGGTATGGGCTTTGCGCATTGTTGAAGGCTGTACGGTGACCTATAATTGTTAATGTTTGTGTCATTTTGGTCTTTTGTGGATAGTTGTCTCATTGGCAATCATACCACATCTTCTTTTTTATAAGTCTGAAACGTCTGTTTTTGGTTTTATTATTTTTGTTTTGTACTAATGTATGGAAAAGAAGTACCATCCCGTTGACGTTTGCATCTTTGTCTGTAGCGGAGAGTGGTGATCTTAGTGTTGGTTATAACTTATATCTCTCAGGCGCTCTTGGATGTTCTCGAATTTAATTGATGTTAGATCTTTTTTGCAAGCAGGAGACAAGGAGTCAAAATGAAGTGTTAAGTTTTTAAGATGTTCAATACAGTGTTCTCTAAGGAGTACGAGTAGACGGAGGGAACAGTGAAATAGGGTTTGATCCCACCTACGTAGAAATGTATCAGACAGGTTGACGGTAGTTTGAGGCAGTGCTTTGATACATAAGCCACGTACTGGGAATAGCATTATTGTCAATATAATGACAGTAATTAGAAAGATGGTGATTAGTACTAATTTGTTGTTGTTTAGTGATCCTTAGTTGTTTTAAATATTGATCATAATTCATTTTGTACACAGTTTGAATATAAGTTAAAAAAAAAAAACAATATCTATTGCACACGTACAGAAAAATTGTTCTCATGAAAATACTGCACATATTTATTACACGAACTCATCATTAGACTAAATTTTCATTTTTAGCCATGAATGTCCTTGATTTTGATTTAAACCTTCTCCCGGAACACAAAAAAGCAATTCAAATGTGCTCCGGAACATTCCGGACTGGACGGCAATTTCAAAATTAGTCATGATGAGTGAGTCCGGAGACGAGGTGACATCGGACCATACCGGAGTGAGGGAATCGGGATTCACTTTGGGTCCGGAAAATTCCGGAGTGCGGGATCCAGGATTCAGGCGTAAAATATTGACGGAGCGGTGGTTCCGTTTGGTTGTTCGGGATGTATAAATTTCAGTCACGTCTGGTTAGAATGGGGACGTTAAATCTGATGTCTCGTGTAAAGAGAGTGCCACGTTCTTTGCACGTTAAAAACCCTTACAACAATTCTTTGAGGGCCTGTTGCAAGGAAAAATTCTGTCCCTATCCAAAATACCCGAATTTTTCTGTGGCAGTCCAAATTTCCACGACCATCATCCCGAATGGCCTCTATTATGACAAGACCTACCTTTTGTATTTGTTGTGAACTTTTCAATGTAATTGTATTTAGAGAAAATCCACTTTAAAATCTTGTTTCGGTTTTGATATTCAACATCAGCGCAGTATTTAAATCCCTTTCCTAACACGTCTATTTATGTGACAAAAAAGCATGCTGGTCCCATTTCTTTAGAGCATAAGTATATGGGACTGATATACCATATGGAGATATTATTGCCTCCCTTTAAAAAAAAGCTTGGTCACTGATAAGGTTATGCATGCATACTTGGTATGGCATTGCCCATATAGAGATGGCAAAAGGGGTTAAATTTAAACAGATGTTGGTGACTACAATCTATATGGGCTTTATGTTCCAGGACGAAACCAAATGAACATATTGACATCATACAATGCCATAAGTGGACCTTCACATCAATTGGAAGGATTTAAATGATACATGTATTAGGCTTAATTTGAAAAAAAGAAAAAAGTCTTCGGATCAATTTAGAATAAAAATGCATACATTTGTTTTTGAAAAAAACCCAAAAAAAAACCATGTATGTTGTAAATAATCTATTAATTTCACGAGTGGCTATAAATTTGTGGAGCAGATTGAGGATAATTTGAAGGATTTTGATGTCAAGTGTGCTATTTTTTCTGAGAAGGAAGACAAACAACAGAGTGAACAGCAGACTAAAATTACAAAAAGAGAGCCCTGGTGCCTCCAACTGAATTAATTGTCAACATTCACCCATGCCGCATAGGTAAGACTTTAACATGTTAAAAGACGAAAAATAATTTTTATTTAAAAAAAAAACCATAGATACTTATCAATGCAATTGTATTTAGAGAAAATCCACACTAAAATCAGTGCAGTATTTAAATTCCTTTCCTTACACGTCTATTTAGGTGTGCTTGTTCATTTCTGTCATACTTTTTAAGAGAGAAAACTAACTTGTTTGCAATTTTGTTCTATATGAAAGACTGAAATAATAACAAATAGCTACAGAATACAAATGTATGGTTGCAATGTTTTCTTCGTCAATTGATTTGCAAGTGAGAATACACATTTATTATGAAATATTAAAAGAGATTTTTATTGGTATTGTGAACAGTGAATAGTTTGACCTCGGATCTGTAAGTCTAAATTAAAAACACGTCCAAACCCATGATTGCGGTGAATAAAAATATAATTTTGAAATGAGTGCATGTAATACAAATCTCGTTGTAGAGGGGTCTAAATACAACACAAACAACTCTTGTCAGAAGACCCAAAAGGAAACGAATTTGACTAGCAGGGCGAACAACTGAAGTGACTGTCATTGACGATTGCAAATTAAACTGATCACAAGATGAATCTTTATATTAATTTTATATCATACAGGAAAAAACCAACTTCAATTGCGCTATATGTGTATATTATATTTCTTTTACATATATATATAAATAATTAAGATATTATAAAACATCATAAATCAAAACATTTCCCAATTGTGTACCCCTAATAAAAAATCAATTGACACAATCGGGGTATCAAACTAAAACCGAGGGAAACGCAATAAATATCAGAGGAGAACAAACACATAACACTTAAATGTAACACACACAGAAACGGACCAGAATGACAAATACAACATGAAACTCAAATACATGAATTTAGGATAGACAAGTACCGTGACACCGTCTTGTCGCAACGTGAATTTACACTTAAAAAAAAGAGAAAACAAACGACGCAACGTTAAAATGTAACACATACACAGAAACGAACTATAATATAACAATGGCCATATTCCTGACTTTATACAGGTCATTGTAAAATTTTATATATTGGAACATTATATAAAATTGAAAATATCTTCGTTGAAAGATTTATCCCAAAACGAAATAGTAGTGGTCGGTCACTCATTCGTGAGAAGGCTTCGCAGCAAAAATTCGGGACACCATTTCGCAGATCTTTTGCTCTACCATCCAGGACAGAATGCGTCGGGACGTTTGATGGCCGTGAGATGTCGACCCTTCAACAGGTAGAGCAGCATGCTAGAAGTTTACGCCAAATCTATAGACAACAGAGAACTTCACCATTTGCCGTTGATCTATCGATAGGTGGCAACGATATTGATTCCAGACACCTCGAGTCTGATTACACGAGACTGTTAAAGCGCATTGTTTATACGTTCAACAAAGCAGGGGTTGAAAGAGTAGTTTTCTGTAACATCCTTCCTAGGAAGACCCCATCAAAATATCTTCAGAATCCTAAAGCCAAAGAAGAGACTTGATCAACAATCGACGTCGGCTACTGGCAAGGAAATCTCTCCGACGAGAGACCATCTACATTTACGAATTCCCATCGTGGATTACCAACAAAGAACATAACGAGTCTTACTGACTGCACAACGGCCCTTTTAAGAGCCACCAATACTGTTCGAAAAGAATCAAATTGTTGTATATAAGATCAAAATCTAATAAAAGCTTAACCCATTCTTTTTTGTAAGCATTTCGATCTTTTTTGATATCTCATTTTATCGAGAATTCTTTCAGCAATATTCTTATAAATTGATTGTTGTTTGCATTACGTCCAGTGGCAACTATTTCATGCATATTCAGGACGAGAATAAGTTAACAATAAATACAATAGGTAGGTCTTGTCACAATAGAGGCCATCTGGGATGAAGGTCGGGGAAATTTGTACTGCCACTGGAACATGAGGGGTATATTGGATAGGGACAGAAATTTTGCCTTGCAACAGGCCACCTACGGGCCCTCAAAGAGTTGTTGCAAGGGTTTTTAACGTGCAAAAAACGTAACACTCTCTTTACACGAGACATCGGATTTAACGTCCCCATTCTGACCGGACGTGACTGCAAACTTAATACATCCCGCACAGCTAAACGGACGCCCCACTTCGGCGTTACCGTAAAATGTCCGCTCGGTTATCAAGCGTATTTGATCTTGCACAACCTATTTCCCCTATGTTTGTGAAATAATGTTATACATTGCGAGATAACCTGAATTGTTTAACATTGTCATTTCGGGGCCTTTCATATCTAACTATGCAGTATGGGATTTGCTCATTGCTGAAGGTCATACGGTGACCTATAGTTGTTAATTTATGTGTCATTTGGTATCTTGTGGAGAGTTGTCTCATTGACAATCATACCACATTTTTTGTTTATATAAACACAGACACTTATTTTAAAGTGTGTGGCTAAACATGTTAAATAATTTTAGCTAATTTTTTTTTTAACATAGATTAATATGACAATGTTTCTTGTAATATATATACTTCTCTTATTCTTCGTCAATTTATCCCTTTCAGCACCCTTTGTATTAGATTTCGATCTAATGTACAACAATTTGATTCTTTTCGAACAATATTGGTGGCCCTTAAAAGGGCCGTATTGCAGTCACTTAGACTCGTTATCTTCTGGCGGCTCTACCAAGTCTCTTGTTGGTTCCAATTGCACTGGTTTTCAGAATGGCTGCTTTGATGGCAAAGTAGTATTTTGACATACAAAAGTGGATAAAATGGATCCACTCACGACAGAAGAAGTCTTTGTTGGTAATCCACGATGGGAATTCGTAATTGTAGATGGTCTCTCGTCGAAGAGATTCCCTTGCCAGTAGCCGACGTCGATTGTTGATCAAGTCTCTTCTTTGGCTGTAGGATTCTGAAGATATTTTGATGGGGGTCTTTCTAGGAAGGATGTTACAGATAACTACTCTTTCAACACCTACTTTGTTGAACGTATAAAGAATGCGCTTTAACAGTCTCGTGTAATCAGACTCGTTAAAGTATCTGGAATCAATATCGTTTCCACCTAGCGATAGAACAACGGCAAATGGTGAAGTTTTCTGTTGTCGATATACTTGGCGTAAACGTCTGTCATACTGCTCTACTTGGTGAAGGGTCGATATCTCACGGCCATCAAACGTCGTCCCGACGCATCCATCCTGGATGGTTAAGCAAACGATCTGCGAAATGGTGTTGTCCCGAATTTGCTGCGAAGCTTTCTCACGAACGAGTGACCGACCACTTCTATTTCTTTTAACGATAAATCTGTAAATGAAGACATTTTCAATTTTGAATAATGTTCCGATAGACTTGAGTTTTAAATTTGAAAATTCAACGGTCTTGAGTGGATACATATCGTATTACACTCCATGCAGTGGTAAAATATATATATAAGAGTCTAAAAGATAGTGTGACAATACCGATAAATAGATGGAAAACAAAACACTAAAAAGTGTTGAATATTATCGCACAAAGATGGAAAAACTGAACAAATGATATAAACTATACAATTGCAAATATTTCGGGTCAACAAATGGTCTGCTTCGGTGTCAAAAGTTTTAACAAGACTTATATATAATGAATAAGGTGTAAACATAAATCAGTAATAATACAGGTAAGTTTTGGTCGATTGATTTTAATCCAAAATCCTGAATATCATAATATAAACACTGGACTGTAAATATTATTATTTCTTTCTATTGATTCCATCTGGATGGAGGACACCCAGTGTTTCAATCCAAAACTCCTCCCGATTCTCTCATTGCCTATTTTGCCATGTACCATCCTGTTCGATCACAAATATCTTCATGTGAACAAAATCTTTCAGATTGTGATCTGGTAACTTAAAGTGTTGGCTGACAGGAATGTACGTTTTTGGGTGAAGTCACTCATGTTGCCATTAAGGCGTTTGTGAAATATATGCATAGATTCACCAACATATTGAAGACCACACACAGGACAATCACGTTTTCAAGAGCTTTTGCAATTCACATTGCAGAAGATCTTTTCTGTGAAACGTTGATGAATGCTGCAATTGATTATAACATTTGCAGCGCTTTTCCCCACAAGGCTGGCAATTACCTGCAGTATGGTTAGGTTTGGAAAGGTCAGCACGGATAAGTATATTTCTCAGGCTGTTAGGTTGTTTGAAGGCAATAATCGGAGGCTCAGGAAATATTTTGGATAACTTAGAAGGTTTCTCAATTGCTGTCAAATGATCACGAATGGTCTTGAAACTATTTCTCAGGCATGGATGGTAAGTGAGCACACATGGGATTCTTTTACTTTTCTGTTTTTTCTTTGTAAGTTAGCAGACTGCTTCTGGGGAACGATTCCGCTTTTCGAAAACTATTTCTGATGTATTTGTGTTTATATCTCCATCTTTTCAAATGACATTTGAACTGCCCCAGACGTTGTTTTGCAGCGTCTTCAGTGGAGCAGATTCGTCTTATTTTGAGAGCTTTGCTGTATGGAATACTCTTCGTGCAGTGTGGATGATGGCAACTTTTAGGCGACAAGCATTGACGAGTATCTGTAGGTTTAGACTATATATCTATGTTTATTATACCTACAGTAGCTAGATGTATCAAGGAAGTTTATGGTGGAATTAGATGTTTTATGGGTGAATTTGATGGTAGGGTGTTGATTGTTAGCATTTGTTATAGGTAGGGTGTTGATTGTTAGCATTTGTTATAATCATTTGTAATTCTTGGTCTCCCTTGTCCCATGGCCATTTCATGTCAACGTCATCAATGAATCGATAACAGGGAAGCGGGTTTTCGATGGAGCACTCTAGCAGTTGCTTTTCAACTTCACCCATGAATATATTGGCATAAGATTGAGCCATTTTAGTACCCATAGTAGTGCCATTTGTCTGTAAATAGTGTTCTCCTTGGAATGTGAAGTTGTTCTTTTTCTAGACCATAGTAAGCATTTCAACTAAGCAATCAGTAGGTGGCATTTTAAGAGATCGAGAGTCCCAAACTTCTCTTCAAGCTTCATTACCATCCGCATGGGGAATATTCGTATAGAGGGAGGTGACATCCATTGTGGCAAGAGTAGTTTTGGCAGGTAGAGGGTTTAAACCTGCCTTTTTAGTAGGTAATCTGTAGAATCTTTTATACTAGATGGCAATTTTTCTACATGTGGTCGAAGATAGTAATCAACGAATTCGGATATTTTTTCGGTGGGATAACCATTAGCTGAGACGATTGGTCTTCCTGGGTTACCAGGTTTATGAATTTTAAAGTACAGGTACAATCGCCCAGGTTTAGAATCTTTAGGTTTTAAATATTTGAGAGTATCGTTATCAACAATGTTATGGTCACACATTCTCTTTAAACATTCTGTTATTTTCTCGCTGAATTGGAGGGTGGGGTCCGCATTAAGTTTTTTGTAAAACCGGTAATCATCTTATTGGCGAATGGCCTCTTGGACATAGTTAGATTTGTCCATGACGACAACTGCACTCCCTTTGTGTGCAGGTTTAATTACAATGTCGTCATTAATATTCAAATTAGTTAAAGCCACACGTTCACCATGTGTTAAATTTTCATAGGCCTGATTGTTTATTTTTACATTTGTAAGTATGTCCGTTTCAAATAAAGGCAACAGTAGTATACCGCTGTTCAAAACTCATAAATCCATGGACTAAAAACAAAATCGGGGTTAGAAACTAAAACCGAGGGAAACGCATTAAATATAAGAGGAGAACAACGACACAACACCGAAACGCAACACACACAGAAACGGACCAAGCAATAGACAAAACACCACGAGTATAACAAATATAACATCAAAACCAAATTGCTGGGCCTTCCAAGTGCTCCACTCTGAGTCAAACAAAAAAACCTCTGAAACTGATATTACCAAGATGCTTGATTTCTTGACTGACAACATACTTGTTAGGAGAACGTGTTTTTCAACAAACTGTCGGCATTCCGGTATCAATGCCCATGCTACGTTAATCTTAAAGACCCAAATGTTGAAAGACACCTATCCTACCTCCATGACAACTTGGAAACTCAACATATACCCTGACGACACTTACCAAAGAAGAAATCCGGGATAATCATAGGTCAGTTCTATGTTCCTTTGGAATTTCAACCAAAGATGAAGAAATGGAACTTCCATCACTGTATTTAATACCTAAACAACGTAAGTTTCCTTACAAAAAGAACGGTAAATTGCTGGGCCTTCCAAGTGCTCCACTCTGAGTCAAACAAAAAAAATCTCTGAAACTGATATTGCCAAGATGCTTGATTTCTTGACTGACAACATACTTGTTAAGAGAACGTGTTTTTCAACAAACTGTCGGCATTCCAATCGGAAAAAACTGTGCCCCTCTACTTGCCGTCTTGTTATTTATTATTATGAGTCTAACTTCATGCAGGAACTTCTAAGGAAGAAAGATAAGAAGTTAGCAATATCCTTTAACTCTACTTTCCGCTATATAGATGATGTTCTTTCACTAAATAATTCAAAATTTGATGATTATGTGAAACGCATCTATCCCATCGAACTAGATATAAAGGATTCTACAGATACAGTTTAGTCGGCCTCATAGCTTGACTTACATTAAGAGGGTCGGTTGAAAACAAAACCTAAAGAAAAAAGAGATGAAGCTTTTTAATTGTGAACTTTTCATTTGTAAGTACATGTAGCAACATTCCAACAGCACCTGCATATGGGGTATATATATCCCAATTGATATGATATTCCCATGATTTCATTTCCTATCATGGTTTTCTTGATAGAGGGTTGCTGCTCACAAGGAAGCTATCAAACCAAGAGTTCCAAATGGCGAAGTTGAAATCATCCCTTCGTAAATCTTACGGACGCCATAAGAGTTGGTTGACCGTTATGAAATAACCGCTTCACAGATGATATGGGATATGTTTCTTACGTCGTAACTACATGTACAATCCCCTTCCCTTTCATGAATGTGACTTACAAAATTAAACTATTTACCGGATGTGTTATCACCTGAGCAATACGAGGGGTGCCAAATGTGGATCAGGATCTGCTTAACCTTCCGGAGCACCTGATATCATCCCTAGTTTTTGGTAGGGTTCATGCTGTTAATACTTTAGTTTTCTATGTTGTCATGTATACTATTGTTTGTCTTTTACATTTTTAGCCATGGCGTTGTCAGATTATTTTTAGATTCATGAGTTTGACTGTCCCTTTGGTTCTTTCGTCCCTGACACGGAGCCTTGGCCTACATCTAACAGCAAGCTATAAAGGGGTCCCAAAAATTACTAGTGTCAAACAATTCAAACCGGAAAACCAAACTGCCAACTCTTTATAACAAAAAAAGAAACACTTATAAACTACATTACCGATGAATAATTGAAGTTACAGTAATATACCGCCGTAATACACGAAACAATTACAAATAACGAAAAAATGACCCAATTGCAATATAAAATACACAGGTAAGTGAAAACAATTTTGTTGTTAGGTACATTGTATATGTAAAGCAAAATTATATCCGGGTGAGATTTGATCCGGAGGAAAAAATGTCACAGTAGTTGATGTTATTTTTTTATCTGGAGGAAAATGCTTCCCTGTGATATTTTTTCCTTTGCCGTGAAATTCTTTCTGGGTAGTTACTAATAGTTATTAGAAAAAACTTGTCCTTTACAAATACTATGAAATAATAACAATGTATTTGAATAAAAGCGAAATTGTTAAAAAAAAATGGATTATAATCATGATAATGGGAAATAATTTCACAAATTATCATTGATTTTTTTTTTATTAAATATTCAAATCAATGTCATCCTTTTAAAAAGAAAATTATCATGAAACATAGGGAAGAAAACAAGAATTAATTTCAAAGATCGTAATTGTGAAAATGATATTATGCTTAAATAAGGTTAGTGAAATACATGTAAAAGTGAGTTGTTTTCAGATCTCAGTACAAATATAAATTAAAAAGTAAGATAGAAATATAGTTGCATTACTACTGTTAACAGTAATAGAAGAATTTGATTATGATGATATTTTTAACAATATAAATAGTTTTGTCTGGGACAGAGATGTAGCTGTTGATTATATGGAAATCAAATAAATCATAGCATAACAATATATTGGAACAATGGCATGTTTTACAACCGCATAGTATTTACCTGTGAAAAAAATATCTGTCTTATTAAATCAAGTTGTAAGTCATCTTTTTATATAAATGAATATATAAAAAATAAGTTTCAAGTCAAATTTCACTATAAAATAGATTCAGAAATATATTATACTAATATCTTTAAAATATAAATTGCTCATAGTTACCTCCCTTTGATAAATTATGCAAATTTGTTCTACCTTTGTGAAACATTGTATAATTATAGTCAGGTATATATTGATTGTGAGTAACTTACATAGTAGTTAATGGAACTCTATTTCACACGGTTCTGTGAAATATAGTTCGGCAAATATATACCGGTACATACTATCCGCATTACACAGATAGATTTTCACTCCTCTTAAAAAACATCTACCTGTGAAATACCATATGCCTGGAATAAGATTACCGTGACAAATTATCCTCAGGATAAAATATCACAGAGGAAGAAATAAACCGTTACATATACGTGTACAGTTTAATAGGAAAAAGTTAATAGTTTTACAAAACAAATAATTTTGTTGTTCTAAGTACAAAAGAAGTGAAAATTTAAAGTAATGCCAAGCACTTATAAATACCAAAATGTGCAACATGCGGCTTAGGTTATCTATGCCTGGGATAAGAAAACATTTTGAACATATAGTATCAACAGGTTAAATAATTAAGAAAGTACGTTTAAAACATGTTTAAAATATTTTTACCACACGTTTTACAATCAATAATTAAAGGAAGTGAAAATTTAATATTCAAATACATTTTCAAAGAAAAAACATTATCATTAAAATACGACGAAAGTTCAAAACGGAAAGTCCTTTAAAAAATAAGCTTTACCTATTGGCAAAATCAAAAGCTCAAACGAAATCAAACGCTTAAACCAATTGCCAACAACTGTCAAATTCCTGACTTGTTTCAGGCATTTTCATATGTACAAAAAAGATGGAATAAACCTCTTACCTGCATGACAAACGTAAAAAAAGTCCATAATAGACAACAATGAGTAAAATTAACAAACGGATATCAAGGTAAAAATGTGTGTAAAATAGGGAAACAGCAAAGCACTTTGTGTTAATATCGTACTCACGTCTATCACAGACACAGTTGTGTACACAAAACAAATTCCACAATGACGGGATGTATAAGTACACAGCCACGTCCCACGTGAGATAGCAACACAAAATGTTTCTCAGTCAAACAATGGAAATAAGAACTTGTCGGCCTTAATAAGGTTTCTCATTTGCTCTGCATATATGAGACATTAACCAACCAACAACGATTCATCAAAAACATGCACATTTAATACTCGATTACAACTTTTTGCAACAAGCTAGCCAAGAATACCAATTCGCGTCGAAGCCACATCTCAAAATTCTTCGCGTTTTAATAGTGTTACATATATATGAAGTCGAACATATACTGCACTTGTATCATACTTTTAAATAACAGAAAAAGTAAAATTTATTCGGTTGGTTTTAGAATCTAAATATAGTCATTACATGTCTTTTTTCGACCGGTAATAAACCCTTGATGTATCACGTCTGGTCAGAATTGGGAACTTTTATCCAATGCCTGAAATAGAGCGAGTGTCACGCTCTCTGAACGTTACAAGGGTTCCCTTGGTGGCCTGTAGCAAGGTTAAATTTCTGTCCTCCAATATTTCCTCATTTTCCCGAGATTACATACCTGCCAACTTTCAGGAGACATACTTATTGTTTGTATTGCTAATTTGATCTTGTCCTGAACATGCATGACATATTTGCTACATGACGTCAAGCAACAGCTATCAAACATAATGGTTAATCGATAGAGAAAGATGTAACAATTGATAAAATATAGTTAAGAACCCTTGCGACAACTCTTTTGATGGGTCCGTAGGTGCAACGTGGCCTGTTGCAAGGCAACAGTCCTGTCCCTTTCCAATTTACCCTCATTTCCAGTGGCAGTCCAAATTTTCCCGACCATCATCCTAGATGGCCTCTATTATAAAAACCTACCTATTGTATTTATTGTTAACTTGTTCTCGTCCTGAATATGCATGAAATATTTGCCACTGGACGTTAAGCAACCAACAATCAATCAATCAAACATAATGGTTAATCGATAGAGAAAGATGTAACAATTGATAAAGTATAGTTTATATAAATATATTGGATTGTGGCTTTATTGAATTATTTGCCGAGGCCCGTAATATATACCGAATATTGTGCCAAGAGTGCTTTAGTTTGTATCCGTGCAACTATAGTAGACAGCAGGGTTTCCCATATATGTATATATATTTCGTTTAAACTTTTTTTTTTTCTACCCCCCCCCCCCCCCCCCGCCTTTATTTAGATGACTTTGCCCCCATTGTGTCTATGAGTATTCTCTCAAACTTATTTTAGAGTCTACATTTTAATGAATAACTCTTCACATTTACTTTAAACACAAATATTTTTGAGCTAAAAAGGGAAAAAGATTTCTTGTATTTTAAACAACTTTTCTAAATGAGGGGCCACTAAACTTTTAAAAATAAAGAAGATAAAGTTGTGGAATATAACAAATATTCATGGACATATTTTGATCACAAAATACCAGTATAGTTCGTTGGAAAAGTTTCTTTATAAGATAAATACTGATGTGCCCTTTTGTACTAACAAGTGGTTTTTACAACAAAACAAAAGCTTTTATCACATGAAATTGATCCCTAATTTCATGTGTAGTCATTATATTGATGGGTTACTCTGTCACGGAATAGAAGTTCCTTCATTATATAAGTTCCAAATGGTAAAACTATTCTGGAATATTATTTCCACAGGAATAAATATTACAGTAGATGTTCCTAACGGAATAAATAGTATAGAATATTTGTTCCAACAGGTACAGGTATTATGACATTGTTTATAATAAAGTTTCCACTGGAACTTCTGTTAGGTGGAACAAATATACATTGACAACTCTCATTCGAGGGGTTGTTCCCAACCTTCGGGATAGATTTTCTAGACAGTTTTCTTTTCTTAACCAAGAAGTGAAAAAAGTTGAGACGTAAAACTATCCTTGAAACACGTGTGTCACTTAAACGACTATAAATTAGTCTCCCTTATCAATTACCTATATTAAAGTCAAAAATTAATTAACGTTTTAAATCGGAGATTGTTCTTGGCTTTGAACATTTTTCGTCACAATAACAGCTTTAAAAGGAGAGGAGGCATCAAAAGTGTGTATCAAACACGTGCGTCGCAAAGAAGTAAATAAATTCTTTATGTAACATTTAGCGGAAGCCATTTTATCATATTATTTTGTCAAACAATTCAATCAACACCTTTCGTAATTAGTTCTTTGTTGTCTATAGCTATTAAATGCAATTAGCTGATTATTGTTTTTCTTACAAATCTTAATACGGTCAAGGTGAATTCCGAGTAGAGTCCAAGAAACTCTAACAAAAAAAGTAAATATACAAGATAGAGGGAAATAAATTGTTATAAATATTTCTTTCGTCAAAGAATTTTTATCGCCACAATTACTATTTTTTCGCAAATTGCGGAAACCCTGGTAGACAGAATGCAGAATGGCCACACTTTTTTTATGAAGAGTTATTCCAGCCCGTCTAATGATTCGGCCTTCCTAATATCAGACAAAATGTTTTAGTCATGATGAAAAAAATCCAATAGTGAAGGAATTAACAGGACCAAGCAACAACCGTCCATTTCTGAAGAAGACTTGCAAAATTGCGGTCATCAGATGGCTTATCCGTTCATAACAAAAAGACTTCAAAGGAAAATCTTGTTCGTCCTAGTTTTGTGTTGTGCATGGAAGAAGGGACAGAGAAAATCGAAATCGAATTGTTGTCAATGATAACACGTTTGTAGTCATATCAGATAATTGTGGTCGTCGATTTGTTGTAATGGCGGTCAATGAGACTACTAAAAATCTTGACAGAGGGGAAATCCAATTACATAGTAATACCAAGTATGTATAAAACAAAAATGTCATGAATTCAATAAACTCATCATAGATACCAGGACTAAATTTTGTGTATACGCCAGACGCGCGTTTTGTCTATAAAAGACTCACCATGCAGTGACGGTCAAATCCAATTACGCTGAAAAGGCCAAATAAAGTACGAAGTTAATGAGCTAAGGTAATCTATGTCTGAGGTAGAAAAGCCTTAGTATTTCAAAAATTCCAAATTTTGTAAACGGTTAATTTATAAATATAACCATATCAATGATTATTCATGTCAGCACAAAAATTGCTGACTACTGGGCTGGTGATACCCTCGGGGCAATAAATCTCCACCAGCAGTGGCATTGACCCAGTGGTTGTAAATAAACATCATAGATACCAGGACTTAATGTTGTGTATACGCCAGACGCGCGTTTCATCTACAAAAGACTCATCAGTGACGCTCGAATCCCAAAACGTTTAAAAGTCCAAATAAAGTACGAAGTTGAAGAGCATTGAGGTAAAAAATTCCTAAAAATTTTGCCAAATCCAGCTAAGATTGTCTATGCCTGAGGTAGAAAAGCCTTAGTTTTGCAAAAAATCCAAATTTTGTATAACCATATATCAATGATAATTCGTGTCAGCACAAAAAGTGCATAATATGCTAGACTAAATCAGGCCTTCTCCAACCAGTGCGACTATTTGATCCTGATTAGGTGTACCAATGAACCAAAAAATACGAGTCAGAGGCCAGTTTAGAATCGTCTTTTCGGGACATCTCAGAAAAATAAAAGAGACAGTAGTAGTCACCCATTCTTCGCGGCAATTCAGAATATGGCAGAACAAAATCCGGCTTACAACTTACACAGCCTAATAAACTGACATTATCGCCACACTCCATTAGTAAACCAAGCGCTTGTTGATAAATATTCCGTATTAACTTCACGATAGACTTGATGTTTATATTCTAGGTACTAACGTTTTTTTATCATCCTTATTACATGTTGTAAGGATAATTAATATAATATCAGTACCTGAAATATATACATCAGATATTTGTGTTTGAAAATTTTGACTACTGGTTAGTCTAATGTTGGACTCCCCAAGGGTGACTGGGGTATTGAAATATTGTCACTTGGTCTTCTCCCGACCGGCAGTAAAACGCTTGCCGAAGTGGGGCGTCCGTTTGGCTGTGCGGGATGTACCAAGTTCGCAGTCACGTCCGGTCAGAAGGGGGACGTTAAATCCGATGCCTCGTGTAAAGAGAGTGCCACGCTCTTTGCACGTTAAGAACCCTTGCAACAACTCTTTGAGGGGTCCGTAGGTGGCCTGTTGCAAGGCAAAATTTCTGTCCCTATCCAATATACCCTCCTTTTCTGGTGGCAGTCCAAATTTCTCCGACCATCATCCCAGATGGCCTCTATTGTATCAACCTACCTATTGTATTTATTGTGAACTTGTTCTCGTCCTGAATATGCATGAAATATTTGCCACTGGACGTTAAGCAACCAACAATCAATCAATCAATCTAATGTTGGACATCCATTGGACGAGCCGCGGTACTTGTAAATATCGCTATTGAACTATGGTAAATAATTGTATTACGTTTTTAAATGTGTTCTTTATATGCGCATTTCCGTATTTGCTATTTTACTTGCAATATGTGCTTTTACGTTTTTCTTTGTTGACTTAAGGGTTTGTTATTAAAGTGTTAACAGACTTTGAATTTTGAATTTTCGTCGGAGTTCGGTGTTTATGTTATTTAACTTTCTTCCAAATAACATACCGTGTTTTGTATGTATAATACAAAGAAAGTACTTTTGACAAAGTAATTCTTAAAAAATCATTTTGATATTATTGTGGAATTCATGTTTTTGAATTTTACTATGGTCGGAGTTTCATTTGTATGACTTTCAATATTTGAAATTCAACATTTATGACGCCATTGTAGACCCGGCTGATCTTTTTTATCGTAATTTTCTTCTAGAGAACCACTGAATGGAATGAAACCAAACATGGCATGAATGTTCCTTATGAGGTGCTTACCAAGTGTTGTTACTTCGTAGTCGATCCATCATCGAAGATGACCGCAAACGGGGGACTTAATTAATCACAGGACCCTATGGGAAACGCATACAAATGACTTCTTTTAGAGAACCACTGAATGGAATGAAACCAAACATGACATGAATGTTCCTTATAAGATGTTGACCAAGTGTTGTTACTTTGTAGCCGATCCATTATCCAAGATAAATGCCAGCGGGGGACTTCGTTCAATATAGGAGCTTATGGGAAATGCATACAAGTTACTTCTTTAGGAGAATCACTGAATTGAATAGAACCAAACACAGTATGTATGTTCTTTATGAGGTGCTGACCAAGTGTTTTTACTTTGTAACCGGTCCATCATCCAAGATGACCGCCAAGGATAAACTGTTAGTAGCAAAAATGTTAAGCAAAGTAAGATATACATATAAGTCAATTTGACCACAATTGTCAATTGACCCCTTAAGGAGTTATTGCCCTTTAAAGACTTTTTTCACAATTCGTTCATCATGTTGACTTACTTTAAAAAATCTTCTCCTTTGAAACTGCTGTATCAATTTCAGCCAAACTAAATGAGTTTCAGAGTATCTAGTATAAATTTTATATTTTATTTCCTTGTATGTCAAGAAACATAGCTCCTATGGCTAAAATAGAACATATGAGAAAATGATTTTTTTTTTTGCTTTTGAAAAAAAAAAAACGATTCAAAGAACATTTAAATAAATTGAAAAGCCAAAATCATCATTGATGAGAGATTTAACCAAACAAATTAAGATGAGCGATTCAGGCTCTTTAGAGCCTCTTGTTTATTATATATGTTTGATTGCAGGTATTGACTTCTATTTCACGTATAAGAGGTATAATAGTTTGCATTAAATGTATATAACAAATATACCAATAATCCGTAAGAAGTAAAATCACAAAAATACTGACCTGAGAAATACTGAGAAAAATTCAAAACCGAAATACCCTAATCAAATTGCAAAATTAAAAGCTCAAACATATCAAACGAATCATTACAGTTTTCACTCCATTAGTTGCATAATTTCAATATAATAAATACTGAATCACTAAAAATATTGTAGGAACATTCATTTGTCATTTCAGATCTTGATTACTTCTATGGATTGATGTTGAAATGTAATTGTTATTATATGATGTCTTTTGTTATTTTCAAAAAAAAAATTGTTGACAAGAGCTCAAATGATTGGTTTTCGTAGTCGCCTCAAATTTATGCTGTCACATCTTTTTAGTAATTGCCACTTGGTTCATATCTCATTATGTTGAATTTGTTTGGAACCTATTAAGAACCCCTCTATAAAAAGTAAAATCACATAAATACTGAAATCCGAGGAAAATTCAAAACGAAAAGTCCCTAATCAAATGGCAATTCAAACTCAAAACAGAAAAAAGGCGAACCATATCCCTGACTTGGTACAATTTATAAAAAAAGACCACATTATTGATATTAATGTCACCACCAAAGTGTTGACTACTGGGTTGGTGATACCCCCGGGGACGAAACGTCCATCAGCAGTGGCATCGACCCAGTGGTGTAAATAGTTCTCAAAGGTACCAGGATTATAATTTAGTACGCCAGACGTGCGTATCGTCTACATAAGACTCATCAGTAAAGATCTTATAAAAAAAAATGATAAAGCTAAACAAGTACAAAGTTGAAGAGCATTAAGGATCCAAAATTAAATAAAACATTGCCTTCCCTAGTACACTTCTTTAAGGCAATAATGTAATTCAATTTTATCTGAATAAGAAGAAAAACAAAGTTCTCTGTTAATTGCGAAAGTGTTCTCACTCATACGTGGATACATGACGTCTTTGACAGTGCCTGATTTATCTGATACTCTCATATCAAATGGGAAAAGAGAATCGGATAAATCTTCAGTACATGTACTGGCAGTAACAATTGTACTTGAATGTATTCTGCGTTCTTGCTAGATAAAGACAACAGTAGTATACCGCTGTTCTAAACTCATAAATCCATGGACAAAAAACAAAATCGGGGTAACAAACTAAAACTAAGGGAAACGCTTTAAATATAAGAGACCAACGACAAAATGTAACACACACAGAAACGGACTAAGCATTAGACTAAATCCTATGAGAATAACATATATAACCTCAAGTACCGTGACACGTCTTATAGTAATGTGTATTCACACTCAAAAATAAGAGAAAACAAACGACACAACGTTAAAATTTAACACACTCAGAGACGAACTATAATATAACAATGGCCTTATTCCTGACTTGCGACAGGATATTTTTAATGGAAAAAATGGTGGGTTGAACCTGGTTTTTTGACATGCTAAACATCCCTCTAGGAGATGGCTTTCCCTGAATAAGGAATATAATCTGAAATAGTTTCACCTGGTACGTTAGTGTTCCCGATAATATCCAGTAAAAAATCTATATATAGTTGCTATAACGACTATAAAGCTATAAAATGTCTGCTTATTACAACCCACGGACAAGTTCTCATCTTTGGCCATTTCTGAATGCGTTTGAAACCATTATTTCTAATATATAAAAAAAAAAGCTGATGCCTATATAATTATTCAACATGTTTCTTATTCTTAACAACAGACTGAAAATTATAACGCTGACAGTATAAATCTAAAATAAACAAGACCAATAAAGAACAACATAAACAGTTTTATAACAAAGTGATATTTTTTTATTTTTTTTTATTCAACAACAGTATTGCTCGCTGTTATCAATTACTCCACTGACACAGCTATCTCAGTGAAGGTCCCTGTTTCATTAGTACGAGAAGTAGGGATTTTTTCAAGTAGATAAACTGCATATTTTTAGTCTTTACAAAATATTATAAATATTACATGCTATTCTAATTATATTAAAGTATTTATATCATCTGACGTTATTTTCGGAATTTTATAGTTCATCCAAGTTGGGAATGACTTCTATCAGGTTCCATGTGTTTCTGGATAACGGGTTTTTTCAATCAATATCAAAAAGAGTGTAATTATCTTTTATCTACATCATGATTCAGGCAAGACAGATATAATTTGAAAGTATAATAGTCGTACGTAATCAAAGAACAACTATGCTGTGTTTTTTTTGTAATGTATAATGCCTGGTACCAGATAATAATATAAATATTGTAATTAATGTCTATCATGCATCATTAATAAATACAAAATTAGATAAAAACATAAGTAATACACAATGATAATATTACTGATAATATTACAAACCATGTTATCAGTTCAAACATTTCAAATACAACTAAATATTTTTCCTAATATTCCTTTTCTTTCATGGTTAAAAAAAATGTTTTGTAGAACAAGCCTATTTCTACGCTCAGTTTTAAAAACATAAAATACATTTATATTCTTTGTTCTAAACTCTGACAGATAGCGTATTTTGTGAATTGAAAATATAATTACTAAGAAAAATATTAATATCATAATATTCTTTAAGACAGACAGCTAGATACCATAAACATACTACGTATACACAAGCCAGAGTCTGAGCTTGATTTGCTATATGATATAAAAACTAAACTGAGGAAAAAAGGTCATTTATTCAAAATCATAAAATGCAAAAAATACATTTTGCTAATAAAACATTTGACATAAAAGTTCATATTTAATATGAAATAATAATACATAATTACTACGAAATTACATCAACTAATATCATGTCAATTGAATAAATGACAAAGAATAGCAAAGGTGGGGAGAAAAACCTGCCCCATAAATAAACATATTTACTTCAAAAGATAATATAAAGGGCGGTATGTGGGTGGGAATTTTGAACAAATTGTTTGATAAGAATCACAAGTTAACACATCAAATGCTGATGATAAAAGGAAGTGACCACAATGCACTTACACGTGAACTCATGCTGACCCGCAAGGCCATTGACCAATAAGAAAGATGATATCCAATCATGCATTGGTCATAAAAGAAATTTCTCTGCACGTGAAAACAAGTTATCTAATTTCAACAATTTATCGTTTAATTAAGTAGGACACTCTGACCCTTTGACCAGACTAGAGACATTATACATTTACAGTAATAAAAGCTCACTCTTTTATTTAAGTCGGTTAGTAATAACCAATTAAACAGAATTATCTTCTCTGCTGTCTTAAATTATTTTATTCCGCTTCATTTTCAATTAGCAAATAAAACTGGTTTTAAGACAGACAGCTAGATACCATAAACATACTACGTATACACAAGCCAGAGTCTGAGCTTGATTTGCTATATGATATAAAAACTAAACTGACGAAAAAAGGTCATTTATTCAAAATCATAAAATGCAAAAAATACATTTTGCTAATAAAACATTTGACATAAAAGTTCATATTTAATATGAAATAATAATACATAATTACTACGAAATTACATCAACTAATATCATGTCAATTGAATAAATGACAAAGAATAGCAAAGGTGGGGAGAAAAACCTGCTATGACGGGTTTTTTCAATCAATATCAAAAAGAGTGTAATTATCTTTTATCTACATCATGATTCAGGCAAGACAGATATAATTTGAAAGTATAATAGTCGTACGTAATCAAAGAACAACTATGCTGTGTTTTTTTTGTAATGTATAATGCCTGGTACCAGATAATAATATAAATATTGTAATTAATGTCTATCATGCATCATTAATAAATACAAAATTAGATAAAAACATAAGTAATACACAATGATAATATTACTGATAATATTACAAACCATGTTATCAGTTCAAACATTTCAAATACAACTAAATATTTTTCCTAATATTCCTTTTCTTTCATGGTTAAAAAAAATGTTTTGTAGAACAAGCCTATTTCTACGCTCAGTTTTAAAAACATAAAATACATTTATATTCTTTGTTCTAAACTCTGACAGATAGCGTATTTTGTGAATTGAAAATATAATTACTAAGAAAAATATTAATATCATAATATTCTATATCATTTATTTTGTAGCCCCAAATCAATTTTTTAGTGTTAAAATGTGTTTTCCAAGTTTAACTTTTTCTACCAGATTAAATATGTCTTTCCAAAATTTATCAAGAAAGTGGCATGTAATAAAAACAAGTGTTTATAATCTTCTGTAATATTACAGTGTGAGTTTTTGCATATTTTCCATGTGTTTCCGGATAACGGGTTTTTTCAAGCAATATCAAAAAGAGTGTAATTATCTTTTATCTACATCATGATTCAGGCAAGACAGATATAATTTGAAAGTATAATAGTCGTACGTAATCAAAGAACAACTATGCTGTGTTTTTTTTGTAATGTATAATGCCTGGTACCAGATAATAATATAAATATTGTAATTAATGTCTATCATGCATCATTAATAAATACAAAATTAGATAAAAACATAAGTAATACACAATGATAAATTACTGATAATATTACAAACCATGTTATCAGTTCAAACATTTCAAATACAACTAAATATTTTTCCTAATATTCCTTTTCTTTCATGGTTAAAAAAAATGTTTTGTAGAACAAGCCTATTTCTACGCTCAGTTTTAAAAACATAAAATACATTTATATTCTTTGTTCTAAACTCTGACAGATAGCGTATTTTGTGAATTGAAAATATAATTACTAAGAAAAATATTAATATCATAATATTCTATATCATTTATTTTGTAGCCCCAAATCAATTTTTTAGTGTTAAAATGTGTTTTCCAAGTTTAACTTTTTCTACCAGATTAAATATGTCTTTCCAAAATTTATCAAGAAAGTGGCATGTAATAAAAACAAGTGTTTATAATCTTCTGTAATATTACAGTGTGAGTTTTTGCATATTTTCGATTGTTTGTAATAAAACTTTGTTTGGAAAAATAAAATGTAATAGTTTCTATCTGAACATTTTTAGATTATTTTCTTTCAAATAATTATGAACAAATTTTAATATGTTTTGAGCTTTATTTTCTATGTTCTCAAAATTTAGTAGTCTCTTCCATTTGAAAAAGCCAATTGGTATTTCTTTATATTGTTCTAATAATATTTTGTATATTTTACTTGTTTCTAATTTATTTATATTTTGTTTAACATTTAAAGTTATTAGATTTTAGAAATACTTGAAATAACTGTGAGACACGTTTGATGCGTCTATCATGTATACAAGTGAGAGATTTAACTGGTTTGAAAAGCAGGTTCTACCCAAGATTTTCTTCATGAGAACCCCCAAGGGTGACTGGGGTATAGACATATGGTCATTTGGTCTTCTCCCGACCGGCAGTAAAACGCTTGCCGAAGTGGGGCTTCCGTTTGGCTGTGCGGGATGTATCAAGTTCGCAGTCACGTCCGGTCAGAAGGGGGACGTTAAATCCGATGCCTCGTGTAAAGAGAGTGCCACGCTCTTTGCACGTTAAGAACCCTTGCAACAACTCTTTGAGGGGTCCGTGTCTCTATCCAACAACCCTCATTTTCCAGTGGCAGTCCAAATTTCCCCGACCATCATCCTCTATTATAACAACCTACCTATTGTATTTATTGTTAACGTGTTCTCGTCCTGAATATGCATGAAATATTTGCCACTGGACGTTAAGCAAACAACAATCAATCAATCTTCATGAGAAAATATATGTACCAAGTAAGGAATATGACAGTTGTTATCTATTCGTTTGATGTGTTTGAGCTTTTGATTTTGTCATTTGATTAGAGACTTTCCTGTTCGAGTTATCCGCGGAGTTAATATTACTTTTTACACGACTATTGATTTGTTCAGGTCAATCACCTTCAAATGGTTTCACTAAAAAAATGTTCTCAGTAAATCACTATGTTTTGTTACTATTGGTATATATTCTGAGCTTCTTTCTCAACGCAACGAAATGATAGAAAATATATAAATGAGAATATGACCTTAATGATACAGTTATATGTTTTGTTATGAATTCTTTCATTGAACAAAGAAGCATTGACCTTCTGAATGTATAGGTAAAGATTGATAACAAATTATTTTTTAAACATACTGTGTGGGACGTATTTTCAACATCACGTTTTTGACTATATACGGAACAAGAAATAAGCTCGGGACTACTAAGACAAACATGTAGTTATTTTGTTGCTTGTTTGTTAATTTATTGTTTATTGTTTTAGCACTAGTTTGATACACCTTATTACTATACATATACGCAATCACATTACCATACATATACGCAATCACATTACCTCTGTGCGATTTCTGTGAAATCTTAACCTTAAAAAGAACGTATAAACATTCCACAATCCAATTGTAACAATAAAGTAAAATGCAATGGATAGAAAATTAGGTCGTCAACATAATTATTAAAACCTCAAACGAAGAAAGTAATGTCTTTATTATATTTCAATGCTCAAATTAAATCCTTGCAACAATTTATTGTCATGCGTGAGAAAAAGTTTTCAATGTAACAATGGGAAAACATTTAAGATTTATTTTCAATCGTGTTTTCTTGATGTAATCGGAGTGCTGTTTCTTGTCATCAGTCCGGCATTTGATCGTAGAGTACCATAACAGAAAACGTGTCTGCGTGTGCATAATTAGCTGTATTGACATGTATGTACAGTACAATTCAAATTGAGGACTTGTTGCAATAAGGGATTACATTTAGTGGTTAAAGAACATCTTGCCATTTCAAATTTCACTGATTTTGGTACAAAAGTATTCTCTAATAATATAAAATATATTGTGTATTTTAAATCGTCTTTGTCTATTGCATAAAATAAATCTTGCTCTCAATAATGACGACTTTATTATGTATACTAAAGAAATGTATCCTGTTGAATTTACTTTAAATCAAGCTTATACTAACAATTACCTCTGCTCTTTCCTCTATCTTGATATCTTTATCATTAACGGGAAGCTTAATACAAAAAGTTATGATTTTTCATTTCCTATTGTTAATTATCCATTTTTAGATGGTGACGTTCCCTTGCCACCATCTTATGGTGCTTATATATCTACGATTTGCTCGTGTATGTAACAATGTATAAGCTTTTAGCGAGAGAAATTTTTGTATAACTGAAAAATTATTACACCAGTGTTTTCGATATCACAAACTGGTCAAAACATTTACTAAATCTTAACACTGGTATAAGGGAATAATTCGAAAATATAACTCAACGTTCAGGTATTTCACATTCAAATTTTTTATGGTAATATTTATTACAAAGCACAAAAATGTCGGTATTCACCTCAAAAGCTTAAAAAAACTTTAAACAGGCTTATTAAGAAGGGATATAGTTACGATACTTTTGTTAGGTCATTAAAGATTGCATGTTTTGGCTTTAATATTGATTCACTTATAGGGTCTTTGCATCGGCACTAAACACATTTATTTAAAAAAAAAACAGATGTTGGCATGACACGGGTTATGTTCTTTTCGTCTATTTTATGATAGTATGATACTAAACCCCTAACGGGAGGGATTGTGCCTGATATTCATATAATGAAGACATAATTTTTCAGTCAGTTTAATTGAGGTCTGGAGCTGGCATGTCAGTTAACTGCTAGTAGTCTGTTGTTATTTATGTATTATTGTCATTTAATTTATTTTCTTTTGTTACATCTTTTGACATCGGACTCGGACTTCTCTCGAACGGAATTTTAATGTGAGTATTGTTATGCGTTTACTTTTCTACATTGGCTATAGGTATATGGTAGGGTTGAGATCTCACAAACATGTTAAACCCCGCCGCAATTTTGCGCCTGTCCCAAGTCAGGAATCTCTGGCCTTTGTTAGTCTTGTATATTTTTTAATTTTAGTTGCTTGTGTATAGTTTGGAGTTAAGTATGACGTCCATTATCACTGTACTAGTATACATATATTGTGAAGGGGCCAGCTGAAGAACACCTACGGGTGCGGGATTTCCCGCTACATTGGCGACCCATTGTTGGCTATCTTGAGGGTTATTCACTCTTGTTGTGGAAGAAAAATAACGTCTTGCTAGTTTAGATGCTTTATGATCGTAAGATAAAAGATATACGTAACAATAACGTTACGTTACATTAACAATAGTGTGCGCGAAAGTACGGGAAACAATTACATAAGAAAACGATCTAAAGTCTCTTGGCCTATATTAACGACAGTGGCCGTCAGTTGTTGTCTGTCTATGGTCGGGTTGTTGCCGCTTTGACACATTCACCATTTCCTTTCTTAATTTTATCACCAAAGCATTTAGTCTATTATGCAGGTTTCGTATTCTTCTTTTCTAAAGATACAAACAGAGAAAGATCACATTTGCCAGGGAAAAAAACCACTAAAACATGTATATAATGCACTCTTTAAATAGACTTTTCATATTAACGACTTTTACCTGCACTGTGGTTGCATATCCTGCTATCAGGTGAAGTAAGAGGGACGTAAAAGATTTATATCAATCTGTCAATCGGTACAATTTGATGTAGGAACTAACTGCTACCTCAGCATAGATTACCTTATCTGGATTTGGCAAAACTTTTAGGAATTTTTGTTCTCAATGCTCTTCAACTTCGTACTTTATTAAGCCTTTTTAACTTTTGGGTATTCGAGCGTCACTGATGAGTCTTTTGTAGACGAAACGCGCGTCAGGCGTTTATATAAAAAAAAAATGGTCCTGGTATCAATGACGAGTTTTATCTTCACTGATTATATGTTTGATTTTACTTATTTTTGTTTTTTTGGCTGCTTTTACAGAGTACCAGGCCTTGCGATCATAAAGCTTTCGAGCACGATTTTTGTACTCAGACTCAAAATCAACCAATCAGATACTGGATTTATGTTTCGAGCACTTATTTCGTACTCGGAGTACTGAGTAAAGTTTTTTGACCGAGCCCAGATGTCTTACCACAAATAAGGGTAACCTGTCTTAAATTTTAAATCCGGAGTCAATGGCGGTATAATGAAAACAGTCTTAATCTATTCATCTATTGTTACCAACATGAAATGCATACAACTTGTATTGTCACTTTTCAAATAATTGAAATAGCAAAGTATGTATAAGCTGTATTATCGCGATTTCCTAAAATTATAGTTACATTGTACCTACACTTTTAATTTGTTTTGTATTATCTTTTTTCGCTCCTCCTTCAGCTATTATCAAAACAAACAAAAAATGTAACAAAAAAACCGTTGTGAGCTAGTTACTCAAACTTAGAGCTTTAAACACTTATATTTAAATTTGGTATTCAAATTAAGTTCTACCTGGTTATAAACACATATTTTAAGTTGAGTTCATGGCAATTAATACTTATCTTTTTTGTAAACGAGGCATTTATTTATAACGCTTTATTTATTCACATCCATTCTTTCTCTTTTTTAAATCCGAAATATCCTTTTAAACTATCCTTTATGAAACTTATCAGTCGTTCAGATTTTTTCATTTAAAACATACCAAACAAATAAGATTATCCAGCGGTGGAATATCTTATAGCGGCGTATGTAAATGTATATTGCGTGTATAGCATTGCGATATTATCAAGAAATGTAGGCACATTTATCGATAGTTTCAGTTTAAACAGTTTGTGTCTACAGAAACAGGTAATGCAAAAGTATATGATGCTGAGAGTAAATGCTGTCTTAATATAATATTTATAATCAACCAAAAACATTATCTGTTGCATATTCAAATGCATGTCTTTGTCCCTTTATTCTAGACAAACTGTATCGACTGGTGCCTATCGGATGGCTTTATCAATGTTCGGCAATGTCGAACGGCACCAGCGATTTCACAAAGTCTCATTCTTGTCCATTGGAAGAATACGGCCAATGGTAGAGAGTTCACAGATGCTAAAGTTGCAATTCTTATCCTATCTCTATATTGTAATTTCTCGGTCCAGAATAACAGGACTTAATTGAGTATGTACGCCAGACGCACGTTTCGTCTACATTAGACTCATCAGTGACGCTCGAATCCGAAAAAGTTTAAAAGGGCCAAATATAGTACGCTGTTGATGAGCATTGAGAACCAAAATTTCTAAAAGTTGTGCCAAATACAGCTAAGGTAATCTATGCCTGAGTGTTGATATACGTTCAACAAATTATTTTGTGTATTTCTGATGTACAATTTTGGAGTATATTAAAGGAATACTTTGACATCATTTCCGTTGTATGTACTCTAGGGTAATGATTACAAGCTTTTCTTGTGTGTAGGCTTTACTTTTAAAATTTTCTGTGGAGATGTATACCACCGGGTGTTGGGTTTGTTTTTTTCTTTTGCTCTGAATACTTGAACCTCGGAAGTATTCCTATAACGGAATAAGAGTGTTCTATTCTACCTTATATTAAAAAATGATAGGGGGTAGTTTTGGATCCCGCTAATATGTTTTACCCCGACGCAATCTGTATGTATGTGCATGTCCCAAGTCAGAAGCCTGTGAGTCAGTGGTTGTCGTATGTCGTTTGTTTATGTGTAATATATTTTACCTTCTCATGCTCAAACTGGTAACTATATAGTTGCAGCAGTTAGGCGAGAAAACATTGATGTTACAGAGGCATCACAAATCTTATTCCGGAAGACTCTTTTAGTCTGTCCACAAAATAAGGTCTTCTCAGTTATTAGTATACTCTAATAGATAATTACGTTGACTTCGTTGTAAATTAAAAAAAAGTATGTATACCTCCTTTCAAATAAAAACGCATCTGAACCACCTCATTAATAATCTTAAGTGGCGTTCTTCTTAATTAAGTTAACTAATAGTAATACATTTCATATAATTTGTTATATGCTTATTCAACACATGTTATAAAGAACGATTGGTTTAAAATTTCTAAATTCTAAATGAGTAGTATATATGAAGCCAAGAATCAGACGTAAGGGGTTCTAGAATTACATGTATGTTGAAAGCTCTTTACATAGATAAATAAATAACAAAGTCTAAGGAACATATATATGGTTATTTTAGTGTCGCTCTCTAGAAAGGATACACTATCCAATGATTACAAACTAAAATAAACCATGCCCAGAGGGTATATTAATGAGGTATTATCAGTTACTTTGAAAATATTTCCCACCTGAATGTAAAACGTTAATTATTTTTCTCTAAACAAAAAAGTCGTCGGAACAACGTCCTGACATAATACTGATCTGAAATATTAAAACTGTATTGCGTATCTTTCTGCCACGATTTGTAGGAAAGTATTAGTGGTATTAGAAAATAAAGTCACATTTATTTTACAATTATTTAACCTATTGATTAAACAAGTCGATTAATTTGAAAATAGTCACTCATTTATATTATTATAAATCCGGTAGCGACAGACAAGAGTAATAGTTACTATGAATTAAGGTCAAGTAAAATATGAAAGAATGATGTAGTATTCAATATAACATCTGTAAATGAGAAGACTTCAATCAAAGGGCAACCCAATCTCCTACAAACAAAAACCTGATATTGGCTTTAACAAAACAAAATTGACAAGCGAGATATGATTTATTATGTTCATTTTATATATTTATTCCCATGCAGACGTTGCAGATCTGATTTTGACACATGATTTGTTAAGTTTATGTGATACACATTAACAGTTATGTTTTAACAGCAAGATAACAAATTGAATGACTGTGTTAGACATATGTTGGACATTTGGCGCATCACACCTTGGTATTATATAAGAACTAAGAATAAGGAGATAGCAGAAAAAAAATCGTTCTCTCAGGAGAGGTAAGTTTTAACAGACATTTATTGATAACGATGACATTTGTACCTGTGAAAGAACATGACTATCTTAAAAAGGCACAATATATATACATATATTATGAAGCCAAGGTGGTCGTGTGGTCAAGCGAGCCGGTTACAGTGCAGGCGAATTTGTGTCACGATATCTCAGTACCATGGGTTTGAATCCCGGCGAAGGAAGAACAAAAAATTTGCGAAAGCAAATTTACAGATCTAACATTGTTGAGTTGATTTTTAGACGAGTTGTTTATATATAATTTCGCAAGTTTTTTGTTCTTCCCTCGACGGGATTCGAACGATATTTGTTCAACCAAACAATTGTAGATCTGTAAATTTGCTTTTGCTAATTGTTTGATCTTCTCTCCCCGGGACTCGAACACATGCCACTGAGATATCGTGACACCAAATCGTCTGCACTGTAGCCGTAATGCTAGACCACATGACCACCTGGGCTTCATAAAAATAAAGCTTTCGGTGGCCGGGTGTTACCTGTCCACGTCAGTTATTATCTAGCGTCGTACTACAGTACATGATATATAAGGCATGAAGATGTTATTCCTACAGATCAGCTAAATTATCTATAGTAAAGGATCCCACAAATTAATGTAAGATACAGTCGCAGAGTATCAGTAAGGCGTCCATTGTCACTGTACTAGTACATAATTTTGTTAATGAACCAGCTGAATAACGCCTTTTAATACTCTGTTAACTACTAAGTAAAGTTTGAAAATATAGTATATACTATAATCACGTTTCATAATACTCTGTTTACGTTTTTTTTGTTTCTCTGCTGCTGACATAAATTAACTGTTGCAACATATGACAACAACGTACCCAGAAACATCGTCCAATTATTTTTTTTTTGTCTTATGAAGATATATGACTACATATCAGTTCATTAACAAGTCATTAAAAAAGAGTATAAACCAATTTGAAGGAACTTTGCTTATCTGCATTAAACACGAGAACTGTAACTGCTCGGTGTCTTTTGTAATTGAGTAACTGACTTACGTTATGTTTTCTATCTAGAATAATTTAATTTATTTATTACGGCATTAATCTTCAATAAAAATTACAGAGATCAACCCGAGCTGCGATGTTGGACATAACAATCCTATTGTACGTGGTCTGCATTTTGTGTTTTTTATCTGTCACAATATATTATACAATGAAAAGTACCATTTTTTGTTGTTTATATTCTCTGCTTGGGCCACACCAATTAAATTTCTTGTTCTACGGATTTTTGGACAAAATTTGGGGCGAGCGAGCGATTTGAAAATTTTAATAAAAAAATATTTAATTTGCAAATTTTTGAGGCGAAGCTTAAAAAGTAAAGGCGAGCGATGATAATTTTTTTTGGTAAACATAAAATAGTAGGTTTTGACTATATTAAAACTTGATTAATCACTTGTACCTTGACATTTCTTTAATTTATGAAGTATTTTTTCCCTGTTCAACAAGAAACAATTGAATAATTAAATCTGGTCTATGTATGTGTGACTGACAATGAGACAATTCTCCATCCAAGTCATAATCAGGTTCAGAACAACCCCTTAATGTTATGAATATCCCTTTTATGAGGGGTCAAAATAAGTTATAATATATTTTTTTTGTAAAAACACTTCAAGTACAAAAGGGCTTATATTTTCCCAAAGAACTATAATATTTGGTATTAAATGGTCAAAACATGTCCAAGAATTTTGTAATATTCCTGGACATTAACCATGTTAACACATTTACTTTAACAGTTTAATATTATTCAAAATAAGTGGACCCATCCCTCCTTTGGAAAAGTTGTTTAAAATATAATGTATTTCTCCTCTTTTTTAGTAAAAAATTCTAAGTTGTCAAAGGTTCTGTATAGTACTTAGTAGCACTGTACAAATCCTTAGTATTTCTATTTTCTTTTCTACAACAGTAAACATGGTGAAATGACCCCTTCAAGGCCCTTGTGTGAGGGAGGGTTGGTCCCAACCTGATAATAACAAACATAGGTCAAAGTACGGTCTTTTACACATAGCTTTGATCAAGACCAACCAGCAAGCTATAAGGGACCACAACTTAGTATTGTACACAATTCGAACAGGAAAACCAACGATCTAAATTATATTTCCAAATGGGAAAATACCAATGAACCACATCAACAAACGATAACTGCTGAACGACAGGTCCGTGAATCAACAATGAAAGGTGCGCAAACCTGCAGCGGGTATGACCGTAACCAAACATTATAATTGCAGTTGAAGGCAAATCCTTCAGAAGTTCTTTGTACTTTATTTTAACAACGAACATTTATTTAAAGGGAATATAAGTTATGGGGAAAGTAACCAACGTTTTGTTCTGTACTGGTATTTCTATTTATATCGGAGCACTCCCGCTTGGAATAAATTGGTTTCATGCTGAAACAAATATTCTCGCAAATATTTACAGTGTTTGGGGTGCTGATAGGTTTAAAATCGTTATATAAAGGCTAGACTGTGATTTTAAAAAACAAATGTTTAGATCTTTATATAATATTTACAAAAAAAACGGTGCGGGAAATGGACATGATTTCATTTCCGGATGCGGGAAGCGGGAATTTAATAAAAATCAAAAACATCTGTTTTGAAAAAAATAGGTGCGGGCGGGTCCGTCGAACAAGGAATCAAATTGGTGTGGCCTTGTATCTGAATATCATTGTTGTTTGTAAATGCCCCCTTCTTGTAATTACTGTAGAATATTAGCAAAAATGTTATCGTTTCATCAAAATAAATGTCGCAAGGATAACCTTAACACTTAAGTTGATGTTTGATAATAGTTTAAACGTTACCATGTAGAACATTTATTAGTGAAATGAGGTTAATATATTATTATCAACAGATGGTAATGGTAATACAATCAAACGTTTAGTTCTAAATAGTTTAGAAAGATGTGATGGTTTCATTTACACTTTCGATGAAATTACTTCAACATGTCTGTTTAGAACTCTACACTTTCTTGTAACCGGTTACCGTCTGTCCAGGCATCCGTGTATAAAGCACGATTCTCTTGTATTATCAGATATAAATGATTATGATAAACCAAGAGGCAATTAAAAACAATAAGCCAAACAAAGAAAAGCAACTGTCAGTTCGCATTTGGTTGATTTAAAAAAAAATCTAGTTTAAATACCCGTTTAACCAACCATTTTGTTCGGAAAATGTTAGGTATATGACAGTTGTTTGCCACTTGTTCAGTTGATTGATATCGTTTGATTTTAGTTAGTTTTTATGGGCTTCCCTTGTTTGAAACTACTTTCTAATTCGTTTTTTTTTTGTTACATATAATACTTTTATACATAAAAAGATATTTCAATGCAACTTGCTGTTACATGTATTTTGATTGAATACTAAAAAAAAGTTTATAATATGAATTTAAGTACATTTGTAAAATCCCGTTCACACTAGGACATTTTTACCGATTTAAACTAGACCGGTTCACTTTGGGTCGGTTTAAGGGCTAATGTGAACGCTTTGAATCGATCTTCAGTCGGTCTAAACTAAAACACCAAATGAGGTAGTTTTGTTTGAATCGATCTAAAGAAAACTGATCTTACTTTAAATGTGAACGCAGAGATCGGTTTACACTAGTACGATTGAATCGAAAACAACGTATGCGTATGTATAGCGGCAAAACTATCTCGGAGGTTCGTTGTTTCGCCCATATTTCTCTGTTAAAAGACCTTTAAAACAAACTGAAAACATATAGTCTTCGCCGTAGCATAGATTTGCGAAATATGTGTCTTCTTTTCTTATGTTGATTTATTTTCTTTGCAGGAATCGTAGTATTTCCGGCGTCGTGTTGTATTTTCGTTGTTCCAGTTATTTTTTTCAAAATTAAAGAAAACCGCAATTAAACAAGTATCATAATTTTAACTTGTGATTCAAGAGAAACAATAACTTTATTCAATTTTTTTTTCAAGTGTGTGTATCAGTGTATCAACACATGAATTTGATAAATCAGTTCTATTTATACACAGTCAATGTTTACAGTTTTACGGATAAAAAGGTTAGATCGATTGCGTTTTTAAATGTAATGTGAACGCAGTGGTTCAGATTAGACCAATAGAGATCGTTATGATTAAAGATAATGTGAACTCTTACTGTTTTATTTAGATCGATTCAAATCGGATCGATAAAAAAAAACATTGCTAGTGTGAACGGGGTCTAATATCTCGGGTTGTAAATTTAAAGTTTTCAAATAGCCATCATGACAAATTCAATGTTTATGTAAATATTTTATTATCTTTCAGAATCCCTAAATTATGTTATTTTAATTAGTTATTTCATTGTCCTACTGCGTCCCCACTTTCCCCTTAGGTTTTAGGGTAGAAAGAAACTGCTCGTTATCATCAATCGAACTAGTAGTACGTGAGAATTATATAAAACAATGATAAGTCTCTATACATTTTAATTGGTCATATCTTTCAGATAACTTTTGATACTTCCCATAAGTGACGGTTTAATACGAGTTTTACTGTACAAGCGTTACATGAATAAATGTTTACGATATTTAAATCTCATGTTTTGATTATTACGTACTAAATTATAATCTTGGTACTTGATAAACATTTCTAAGTGCATTACGTGTTGATGTCATTGTATTTTATTATTTTGTACAACTGGAACATTTCTTAAAAACAATTAAATCATCACAAAATTATGATGTCTGTGGGTTTGATATATTTGGTTATTTTTAGTGAATTAGAATTGATATTTAGAAAATAATTAGTCCAACGAAAAAAATTAATATATTAGACCATGAAGAAGAAACATTGCAACTAGCTGTTTGGTATAAGTTTTTGTATTGAAAGATTATGCAACAACTCATCTCGCTTGTAATAACGAGGTAATAACTGACTTAATAGTCATAAAAGATCAACAAGAAGAGTAAGTGGGAAATAGAAATATGGTCACCACAGGTCTACTTCCGACTGGCAGTAAAAATATTACCAAAGTGGGGCGTTCGTTTGGCTGTGCGTGATGTACAAGTACGCAGTCACGTCCGTTCAATATTGGGACGCTAAATTTGATAACTCGTGTATTGAGAGTGCCACTCTACCTACGGTAGGACCCTCTTTAGAAAAGTTATCGAGTGGTCCGTTTGTGTCCTTTGACAAGGCTTTATCACATGACCTACCTTTTGTATTTTTGTTCGTCCTTAAAGGGGTACTAGCTACGAGATATATACAAAATCTAAAGTAAGATTTTTTTGGTAAAATCAATAATGAAAGTGAAATAGTGAAATAATTCGCTTTTAGCATGCATGCTGTATTTGCCTATTGTCGTTACAAAACTAAAATCAATCATAAAATGTTCATGAAGTATAATCTTTTATACTATTTAGAGGAGCCTGGGAAAAGAAATATGATCGCTACAGATCTTCTTCCGACCGTCAGTAAAACCTTTGACAAAGTGTGACATCCGTTTGGCTATCAAGTATGCAGCCACGTCCGGTCAGGGACGTTAAATATATGCCTCGTGTAGAGAGGATGTCACACTCTGCACGCTTGCAACCTTTTCAACAACTCTTAAGGGTGTCAGTATGTTGCCGGCCAGTTGTAAGGCTAACTTTTCATCCCTATCAACTATACCTTATTTTTTTATGTCAGTCTAAAATTCCCTGACCTGCCACCGAGTCATCTATTACTGGTCCTACCTAGATATAAAAGGAAGAAATAGTATGAGTGCAAATGAGACAACCTTCCATCCAGGTCACAATTTATAAAAAATAAAATCCATTGTAGGTCAAGGTACGGTCTTCAACACGGAGCCTTGGCTCACTCCGAACAGCATGCTATAACGGGTCGCCAAAAAAAAAAAACTAGTGTAAAGCTTTTCAAACGGGAAAACCAACAGTCTTATCTATACCAAAAACGAGAAGAAACGCTTATGAACCACATCACTAATATATTTATTGTAATGTGGATCAGGATCTGCTTGCCCTCCCGGAGCACCAGGGGTGTGCTCGGTTGGCGAGTTCCAGACGATCGGAATGCACGGAATCAACCGGAAGTTCAATAAAACGAGACAGAACTGTGTTCTGAACGAGTTCCAAGTGTGCCGAAAAAAAATTAGGTGCAGACAGAATTCAAAATGGCGGATAAGGGAATTATAACATAAAGATACAATAAGCATTAGCTTTCCGTGAAATAAAAACTACAAATTAATAATCTGTTCAATCAAGAATTTGTATAATACGACTATATATAGATACAAATTAGTGGTTAAATGTATTTCAACGTACTTGATCATATAAGCATTATTTTTAGGGAAATGTGCAATAAAACTCTTTTTCTGTAAGAATAAAACTTTATAGTTGCCGTCTGATGTATATAAATGATAATCATGACAACTTTCAAGTCAGTCTTTTTTTTATTTTGACACTAAAAAATGTAATGTTTTGTTCGGAAAGCCCAAAGATTCAGCCTTCGTTAGTACGAATGTCTTGCCACTAGAAAAATAAAAAAAATTTGTTATCATTTCTTTATTATTTTGTTTTATATTGTTATAAATTAAAATTAAATTAAAGATTAAACAAAAACAACAAGAACAACAATCTACAGATGACTTGTTCACTTTATTTTCTTATATATACACATAAATACTAGCAGGCCCAGTTTATTATGATCCGAGTTTTCGATATGCCGAGTTTGTTCATTTAGGCCAAGTTAACAGCAGTGAGATACATCCGGTTCCAATTCGTTCGATTGGCGTCTGGATTCAGAACAGACGGGACCTGCTCAGAACACGGCAACCGAGCGCAACCCTGATATCACCCCTAGTTTTTGGTGGAGTTCGTGTTGCTTATGCTTTAGTTTTCTATGTTGTCTCATGTGTACTGTGGTTTGTCTTTTTGTCTTCTTACATTTTTAGCCAGGTGTTGTCAGTTTATTTTCGATCATAAGTTTGACCGTTCCACAGGTATCTTTCTTCACTCTTTTATTGTAAATAATTTTGATCTCGTCCTGAAAATGTTTGAAATATTTGCCACTGAACATTAAGCAATCAACAGTCAATCTGTTTCAGGCTTAAACTGTCTAGTTGGTTACTTGAGACTTTTTACTGGTATTTCAATTATATAAACATAATTTACGAATATAAATTTCAAACACTGTAACTATGAGGGTAAATACACTTTTGTTGTCTTTGAAATACCAACAATTGACTTCGCCTCGCCCAATAATCCTCATCACCAGTCAATAAATGAATAATGTTATCCTCCCTCACTACGTTTGCTATACCTCAGTTTCTGTGTTTCTGTAGACTGATTTGTGCCTTAAAAATGAATTTACGAATGTTTAAAATCTGTTTACTATATTTGTCTCTGACTTAACATTTGCGCCTATGACAATATGAAGCAAAGCCATCTAATTAAAAGAACGTAGTTTTGGATTTTCTTGCAACATACCTCATCAGTTAACTATGGCAATAAAATTTTGAATCAAACATACTGATTCGCATGCTCACTATTTCGTGGTTGACAAAATTGTAATAACAAAGTTCAATAGCACTTCCAATAATCAACGGCAAATTCCAAGCAACAACGCATCACAAATTTCTTTCATTAATGTGAGTTCATAAAACATATATGAAAAATCAAAAAAAATCCACTGACTTCTCTCAACATAAGTTCTAATAAATGTACTTTAGTATTCGGTTGATTTAAAGGAGTTTGTAAAATAAATGTGATAAATTGTATTGATTGTTTTTAATTACATGTACACGTACCCGTGAATTCCCGGATGTCTTACAGAAGTATATATTGCCGTCGGACCTTATTTTCAGTTGTTTTCATTTTTATGTTATGTTATTACCTTATTTTCATGTTATGGAAATACATTTTCTCGGATAAACAAACAATATCAAAACGTACAGAAGTTTGTAATTACATTTAATCGTTAAATCACAAAAAGTAACTAGATTTGTCATTGAAATTGGAAAACTATGTCTTCTAATTAGAATTCTCGTACAGTTTCGACATTGAATATAATTGACGAACGAAATACAATGTAAAAGTAGAAAATAAAAGTAGCAGTTTTCTCATTACTATCAAACAAGTTTCTCCGATTTGGTGATAGACAGTAACGTTTATTAGTTGTTATGCTTTTTGAAACCATTTTCCACAATTATTATCCCCCTGACAAAAGTAACACGTGTCCTTATTTTCTATCAGATTGTGTAGGAAGACATCAAATTGACTTCTATGCGGACATGCAAGGTTAATAGGCTAGATACGTGGGAATCATGTCCATTGTTTTCTGAAGTAGTTGGGTAAAACACTTTAATTTTAGGCTCAAATGAATTATAGCCAGTATAAATACTTATACACGAGTTGGAAAGAAATCCTTTTGAAATTCAAACGAACTTGGGTTCATAGTATACATGTATACTGTCAATGATCAGCAAAAAAAATAAGGGCTTTTTTCATTTCGTCATTGACAAAGATACGACAACGGACATGGTAACTGACTATTTCTGACGTCTTTAAACGAAATCCATTGGAAGTTGGATGTGTAAGGATTAATAATTTAGTCTTTAGTAAGATGCATGATTTTTTTTTAATTAGTTGTTAGAGGCTTTGAAACTAGCTGTCAGTTAACTGTGAGTACTCTCAGATCGGTACCTAGGGTCTGTTTCTTGTTGGAATGTACAAGTACCAGTCAACGTTCACTTGTAATTTTGTCCATCTGACGAGTTAACTTAAAGCCTTCTTCAATTGATATTTATAGTTCGTTCTTATGTTGTACTGTTATACCACTGTCTCCGGTTGGTGGAAGGTTGGGATCCCGCTAACATGTTTAACCCCGCCATATTCTGTATGTATGTGCCTGTCCCAAGTCAGGAGCCTGTAATTCAGTGGTTGTCCTTTGTTTATGTGTGAGATATTTGTTTTTTGTTCCATTTTTGAACTTAAATTAGGCCATTAGTTTTCTCGTTTGAATTTTTTACATTGTCGTTTCGGGGCCCATTATATCTGACTATGCGGATGGGCTTTGTTCATTGTTAAAGGCCGAACGGTGACCTATGGTTGTTAATTTCTGTGTTATGTTGGCCTTTTTGGTGAGTTGTCTCATTTGCAATCATACCGCATCTTCTTCTGTTAAAGGGATTTGCACAAGGATTTGTTCTAAGAAGGAAACTTTTTTTAAATTACAGATGTACATTAAAATATGTCAAAAGAAGCACTTAACTGAGCAAAACATGTTTAACTCCACCGCATTGTTTGCGCCTGTTCCAAGTTAGAATCCTTAGTATGACGTCCATTATCACTGAACTATTACTAATTTTTGTTTGAGGGATAGCTGACGCCTCAGGGTGCTGTTTTGGCGACCAATTGGTTGCCTTCGTCTGTTTTCTGTTCTTAGATCGACCTGTCGTCTCTTAATAGATATAGGAAGATGTGGTGTGAGTGCCAATGAGACAACTCTCCATCCAAATAACAATTTAAAAATTAAACCATTATAGGTTAAAGTACGGCCTTCAACACGGAGCCTTGGCTCACACCGAACAACAAGCTATAAAGGGCCCCAAAATTACTAGTGTAAAACCATTCTAACGGGAAAACCAACGGTCTAATCTATATAAACAAAACGAGAAACGAGAAACACGTATATATTACATAAACAAACGACAACTACTGTACATCAGATTCCTGACTTAGGACAGGTGCAAAATAAGCACATTCCCTGTTTCCATTTTCAATTTATATTGTCTAATAAACAAAACAAAAACACTCGTAAAATAGATAAACGAAGGTGGATATGGGTGCCAATGAGACAACTCGCCATCCACGTCACAATTTGGGAAAAGTAAACCAATATAGGTCAAAGTACGGGCTTTAATACGGAGTCTTAGCAGAAACCAAACAGGACAAATATAACAAAGTGTGTCTTTATGTTACCACTGTGTTTCTATATAGATATCATACAGCGTCACACAAGTGCACTCTAGAAAGACTCGGTTTTGTGTATTGCATCGGACATTTAATCTAACTATCTAATTGATTCGAATTTTTCATTAACCGTCTTTATTCTAATACCTGGCTTAATTGTTCAATCTAAATTAATTCATTTTAAAGGTTAAAATTTAAAGAGATCAGCATATTTTCTCGGGAATTTCAATATGTTGTTTGAAGTAGGAAAAGGTGTACCTTAATTATTTATTTTGATTTTTCATACTGTTAAATGGGTGTTTGTAAGACCAAGATATTAAATAAAAATCTTAAGTTTTGCGATCATATCCCACTGCGCTTGGTCTATATCTGTTATATAACATTTTTTTTATAAACTGCAAAAAATTACATCAATTATATTTTCTATAGAGATGAATTAATATAGATGTATGTATCTTTGAGACATTTAAAAAAGTTGTTTATTTGAGAAATCGAATATACCGAGCAATAAAGATAATTAGAGATTAGCACTAACTACATTGTACATGAAGTGTAGTGAAACACTTTCGTTTTGAATGATTAGTTGTTGGTATTTTAGGCCACTTTCAGAGCTCATTGCTATTTCGGGGCAGCTATTTTTCAAATAAGTCCTACACATTGATGATATACACATTTGAAATTATAATTTCATGTTAATGGATTGAAATTAAAACATTAGAACTAATCGATTGGATGTTTCTAAGTGTTGAATGTCCCGTTGGTATCTTCAGCCTTTCTAGAAAACAAATCGGAATTTTAATGTGTGTATTTTATCAATAAATACAAACATGTAAAATGCACTTAGTGCAATTACATTTGTATCGCTTTTCTACATGTTTAAGTTTTTTTTTAAGAATGACAACATCTATTAAGATGATCGTTGTTGATATGAATACAAAGGTTTATTCGTATAAAATTGTTGCAAGATCGACAAAAACTGTATATCCTGTTTCTGACGGATATCAGAAATTATCAGCTAAAATAACGGATCAAATTATTGAGAAGCAATATCTAAACAAAGATGCAAGGCTTATGGTTTCACACTCCAGACGCAACACACGGGTATGATGCATTCTTTATTTTGGGGTATGGTATACATGTATCTATATCCTATTTTTAGGTATACACGCAGTACATGTCCATATATCTCATAACGTAAGAATGTGAATTTAAAGGTATTTCTCTTAAGAGAACCATTACTATTTGACGTTTTTTAATCGGTGTATGAGTCTATGCTTCTGTTGCAACTACACTACACTGTTTAGCATCTTTGCGCACTCGGTCATCTCTAGTAATGCATGTTCTCTTCATTCAGTTTCATCTTAAATAAGGCAACAGCAATTAGTTGATGTCCAGAAAATGATGCATAGTAACATAACCATTCTCTCCTCAGCACAATACTGCTCTGTTAAAGCATGTGTAACCCTCTAGAAAATGTTTAACCTCCATGTGTTCACTCCCTACCATATCCCTGTCCTACCATATCCCTGTCCTTAACATGTTGATAGTGTCCTTTGGTTTGTCTCATTTAATAAGCCCACTGAAGACCATAAGGTAAGCTCTAGGAATTTCACTGTTTTAATTTTCTGTTTGTCATATGCATAAAAACCTGTATATCTATTGTACTATATACATTTTTATATAGATTACACCTTTGGTTTTCCCGTTTGAATGGTTTTACATTTCTACTTTTTGGGACCCTTTATAGCTTGCTGTTTGGTGTGAGCCAAGGCTCCGTGTTAAAAGCCTTACCCTGACCCATATGGTTTACCTTTATAAATTGTTATTTGGATGGAAAGTTGTCTTATTGGCACTCATATCACATCTTCCTATATCTATATAGTGACATGTTTATTGTAAAGTTCATTCCTTTATGTTTTATTTTGTCATATATTTTTAATTTATTTAATTATAATATGAATAATAAAAAAAACAAAGTTTTTCACATGTTAAAATAATATATAGTTAAGTCTATAAATTAAACGTTGAAATGTATTAAGAAACTTACCTTTAGCCAATAATCGATTGTTTTTAACAAAGCCACAACTGTTGCGTCAATGACATATATTTGCATTTCTTTCATTCATACTTAAAGCATGCAACAATAATCATTTAAACTTGAAAAGGGGAGTACATTTCTTTAACTTGATTACATCCTCATTGATGTATAACCAAATCGTACGTTCTTACTCAATAAACTTGTGTTAAAGAAACTATACTTGAAATACTTCAAAATGCAGGTGATTAACAAGCGTATCATACATTTTTTTTATATAAATTGTTAAAGTGTTCCGGCAGCGAACAACTTTTAAATATTTGAGTATCAACGATTCTTGGACAGGTATGTAAAATTTTTATATTTGTTATATATATTTTACTGTTTTTTATATCATTCAAATGCAACGATTTATTTTTGCAACCATTGAATTCAATGCCGAATTCTGCAATAATTATCCATATTAATATGTCTTTAAAATATATCACAAACAATTCATGTAAATGCAAGAAAGGACGAATAACCCTTAAAATTTACACCAGCGGTGAATAACCCATTTTTCACCGTCGAGTAACCTTTTAAGTTACTTAAATTTTTTACAAGTTAATATTCTTCTATGAAAATGACGTCACAGACGTAAATAAACAAATGGCAACGTTCACGTTGCAGGAATCCCATTGAAAGACGAGAAAGTAAGGCTTTGGACATGTATCTAGTGCCAATGATATCATTTGAAACGATAGTTTTCATGGCCATCAATACTTTACAAAAAAATTATTCTACCTTTGTTGTACATGTACATACGAGATATTGTAAGAACAAGTAAAGCACAAATATATTTTCAAACGTTCAAAGCGATTAAGAATATAACACAATGTTCACTGATGTTCCCCTATTTTTGTACTTGCATGGCTTTATAACTATTTTGATCTGAGCATCGCTGATGGGTCTTATGTAGAAATAACATGCGTCTGACGTATAAAGTTATAATCCTTGTACCATGTGATGATAACTATTAACACCACTGGGTCGATGCCATTGCTGGCGGAAGTTGTATCCCCGAGGGTATCACAAGCCCAGTAGTCAGCACTTCGGCGTTGCCATGAATATCAATTATATAGTAATTTTTATACATTTCCCGTTACAAAACTTTGAATTTTTCGAAAAATTAAGGATTTTTCTTATCCTAGACATAGGTTACCTAAGCCGTTTTTGGTACATTGTTTTGGAATTTTTGGTCCTCAATGCTCTTCAACTTTGTAATTGTTTTGCTTTATAACTATTATATTATGATCCTGGTACCTTTGATAAATATTTGATAACACTAATAAAGGAACAATTGACATACAGAAAAGTTGGTTGATAGGTATTCAAAAAGGTTTAAAAATAAATACCGCTGGTCAAAAGTCATAAATCGATTCAAAGAAAACAAATCCTGCCTACAAACTAAAACCGAGGCAAACAAATCAACTATAATCTTGATAATAGGAAAAAAGAGGGGCGTGAGATACCAGAGGGACATTCAAACTCGTAGATCGAAAATAAACTGAAAACTCCATGGTTAAAAAAGAAAATGGCCACAAACAAACAAACAATAGTACAACAGACACACCTTAAAAAAAACTAAAAACAAACGAACAACAGAAACACAAAATGCAACAAAAGCAATCGTCAACATACATATAAACGAGCTTTTTTATATAAACCGCCATACTGATGACTTGGTACAGGACAATTTAGGAAAACATGATGGGTTGAAACTGGTTTATGGCTAGCCAAACCTCCCGCTTAAATGACAATGTACACATGTTTTGCTACAATAACAACACTGCGCGACAGAAATACATCACACACAAAAGCAAGAACACTCAGCACAGAATAAGGTCAAACATCTATAATACTAAAATAACGAGGTCAAATGTGTCAACCGTCATCACGTAAGAACGATGAATCAAAGAATTCAACTTTATATAAAACTAATATAGTACAATGCTGTTGATTAAAAATTACACCACTCCAGACCGCCTTCAGTTTTCCACATATTTAATATTGCCAATAATTAAGAAGTTCCGGGTCCAATCCGATACCGATACCAATAGTATATTCACCTGTTAACTATTATATTATCTGTACGTTCCGCATCTGACAGGCGCACCACCAAACGCAGTATTTAGGATTTTGCTATATACACGGGTCGTAATCACAGGTTTGACACTACTAAATTCAATCATTGTCACATTGTTCCAAATTGTAGTATTTTAATCAGTATGACTTTCTAAGATGACAATACGAATAATAAAAATCTGGACGTAAAAAAAGGCGTATAGGTTCAACATGTACAGTTTTCAATTTGTTAGCCGGAATGACGTAAAACAGCGAATCAAAGAATTCAACTTTATTTATCTCATAAAGGACAATGCTGTTGATTAAAAGATACTCCTTTCGAGGGAATTTTGTTTTCCGAATAAAATTAATAATACGAATAATTGATAAGTTCCAGGTCGACGGGTTCAAACAGAAAGATGTTGAAAGCAGAGAAAACTGTGCATCTTATAATCGGCATTGCTTTATCAGATGACAATACCAATACTAAAAAAGGGCTTACGCATAGTTATATTCTTTAATTCAGTCACAGACCCGCGATATCACGGGTGTGTTCTAGTTATTATAATAATCGATACAACATGTAAACCGCAGAAACGTCTTCAATTAACGACAGCACAGGACATCACAAAATTTGACGTATTTTAATATTTTAAAATTTATACAAATATTTTAACAAAACGAGTACAACCAATTAGTATGATAATGGCGGTATTGAAAGACTATTTTGAAATGTATCAAACATATAGAATTTAAACCTCAAACAATAATCTATAACACAATATCGAACCAACACCACAACAAAAAACTTTATGAATAAGTTTTAAATCGACAGGTCAAAGTCTTTCAAGATTGAACTAATTTGATCCATGTACTGGTTAAATGATTGGTCATCATTTGTACTTCCTGTCAATTAGATTATAGCTCCAATCTCTCATTCAGATAATTTTCCAAATTAACCAATCACATTTATAAATCTGTAGAAACATTGTTGCAAGTCTTATTATTCCTGTATATTTTAATTTGTCGTGCAAACATTCATAAAAAAGAACATAACATTTTTCTACTTTTTTCAATTTTTCTTTTCTTGATTAGGATCATGAATTGTAGAGTACATGCCTTGTTCAGTTCGATATGCGTTTTTACTGCAATGTTTAAAATATCAATGAATGTTAATTCAATAGACGAACAACAAATGCTTCCTGTTTCTAAGGATTATTAAATGATTGTTGGTGACAATAATCACTCACAGTCTCTGTCATAAACTTTATAATATTGAGACGTCTCAAGTAGTGCATTCTATGGATGTTTGTCCCTTTTTGGCATTTCGTAATTTTAGTAAATATGATATGTTTATTCCCGGTCATAAAACACGATCGCGAGGATAAAAGATCAAATTTAACCTTTTTCCACGCATACTGTAAGCATTTGATCTTTTATTAAACTGATATAAGTATAAACCATATTAAAAAAATATTCCCGAAAGGGGATAATTATTATTGAGTTTTGAGTTACTTTTAGAATGCATGTTTACATGTTCTAACAGCTTTATTTCCAGAGTCAATAGAATATTGAAATCGTGTTCATATTATAAAACCAGTAGCTACTTAAATAAAAGTTTCATGTTTCAAAGTTATAGAATAATGAATAAGGACGATGACGTGATAAAACAAATGTCTTATTCAATGTATAATTTTATGTTCATATTTCAAACTTTAATTACGGATAAAGAAAATATCGTGATAAGTTATTGAATTACACCTGAATGACTCAAGAAAGTACATAGTCTGTTAATCAAACCTTGTGTTATCTCTCGTAATAGTTGTAAAAGTGACGCATAATTAAATAGACAAGCTGTTCGCACAAACAGCAAAGACACCAATTAGAACATTACAAGTGGCATATCATAATTAGAAAATAAATAAATCAAGCTATATGTATTTGAAACTCGTAACAATAAAACTTATATTGGGGTACATAACAACTACGTTCTAGATAATAAGTATTCGTGCTGCCTGACCTTGAGTTACAAAGAAGTAGACCCGATACTTTATTGGAAGTAATGTTGTAACACTAATATAGGCTCTCTTTTAAGATACAATGCACATGCAGTAGGTACTAGCACAGTTAATGTATGCAAAAATACTAAAATTTCACAATTTAAACATTTGTGCTTCATTTTGGTTTATGTGTCTAAAATGAAAGAGGCCGTTCTTCACTCTAGATCTTAATGTTCACACATTGAAATAGAATTCAGCCTCAATCGTTTTATTTATGTTACCTTGACCCTTTTATTCTTTGCTGTGGAGACGTCAACCTATGCCAAACATGACATACGTATTCAACATCCCGCATGGGAATTTCAACACGATAGAACAGGCGTGAAAAATGTTTCTGTTTAATGCCCGCGTCACACTGTCCCGATGTTTACGCCGATGGCAACACGATTATGGAAATTTTCAAAACCGGGACTGATCGTATCCAGATCGGGATATTCGTAGTGCCATCTTTAACCATGGTAGAACCATCGGCCACTTTTTCTAGCCTTCGGGGACAACTTCGGGAAGGGTTCTAAATATTTTAACATGTTAAAAAATCCCCAAAGGTGCATCCGATGTTGAGGGTTCGTATTGAGTTCGTATCACCATTCTCACCATCGTTATGATACCGGGAATGCATCTTTGAACATCGTATTGCATTCGTGTTTCCATCGTTTCCATCTGGCACTTTTGACTTTACGATGTCTACACGAATGAATCACGAAGCTACCCGAAGGTCTTACGATGGCAACACGTGAAGACCTCGTTACCCCGTCGTGTTGCCATCGAATAAAAGTATGAAGGCGACAAGATGGAACTACGACGACAGTTAATCCAGCTTAATGTTAGTTAATTTTAGCGCTAAAATACATTTAAAGTGCCATGCGCGATATGCACTGGTCAGTCTATTACGACAGTTAAGAAAGACGTTCACAAAACATGAAGCTCATATCATATGATTCTATAAGAACAAGAAAGGCGACAGCGTTGTTTCTATTAATTCAAATGGAACAAGAAGAGCAGCTATTACAGGCTCAGGATTCACTTTTACAAGTAAAATATTATTTTTTGTCAATTTTTCATATCAAGTAACATAATGAAAATCATAAACGCGCCTCGTACACCATACTGCAAGTACACGTACAATGTATATAGGGAAACCAACTTTTCTTCATTATTCTGATTGTTTTATGTATCGTCTGAGTTGTTGTCACACGAATGTTTACTCCATAACAATTTTTTTTTCTATATGTCATATTTTGCCGCATTTGTTGCTTTTCCCACATCCTTCCCTTTGTCTATATTATTATGATATTCTCCTGGAAAGAGCTTTTTTTTTAATAAAAGGGACATACAATTTAAATGCATCGTAAGCTGTACACGACGTCTTTTAGACATCGTATGGCCATCGCGCCATCATCGTAATCTATCATGTAATCTTCGTAATCCATCGTGTAGTCTTCATGATCCATCGTGTAGGCTTCGGCTGAGATATGATGCTTAAATATCCGTCTTTGGTTTACCTTCGTATGTCCTTCATTTGCTATCGTATATAATTTCGGCACCATCGTACAGACTTCCTTATTCATCGCACTTGCTTTGGTCATTTTTTGGTATTTTAACGAGATCGGGACCAACTTCGTACGAACTTACAATTTTCGCATTCGAGTGTCCATCGTATATAAAAATCGGGACAGTGTGACGCGGGCATAAAAGATGAATGTTACAACATATTCCGTGCATTTACATTACTAGAGATAGTACATGATAAGAAAATAAATAAATTGAAATATCAATGCTATATTTTACTTTTGTTCGACTTTTGAAAATCGTCTAAGTGAAAAGTTGATAGTTGTTTAAAATGTAAAGTGATTATTACAATAGTTCAGTCAAGGTTTCGTTGGGTAATTTAAAATATAACGGTGATAGTTTGCACAATAGTGAATCTTGAATATCCAGTATAGTCAAGATAGATCAATTTCTTTAATATGGTTATATTTATAAATTCACTGTTACAATTTTAGAATTTTTTCAAATACTAAGGCTTTTCTACCTCAGGCATATATTACCTTAGCTGTATTTGGCAAAACGTTTAGAAATTTTGGTTCTCAATGCTATTCAACTTCGTACTTTATTTGGCATTTTTTATTTTTTTGGATTCGAGCGTCACTGATGAGTCTTTTGTAGACGAAACGCGCGTCTGGCGTATATACTAAATTAAGTCCTGGTATCTATGATGAGTTTATTCATCTGTTAAAATTCAAAAAGAAAATAAGAATCAAGATCTTTGGTATCTTTTATTCGATTTTTTCACATCTTTATTTTTTAACCCAGGTCAATTTTATAGCTTCATATATTGTAAACAAAATTTGTCTTTGTTCAATGCCTGTATTTTTTTATTATAGCGGTTAGTATAGTTAATTGATTCAGTTGGTTCACCAAACTAAATACATATACCTTTTTACATCATACACGAGTTTGGCATGGGTGTATGTTGCATGTTGTTCCTTAATCCAATAAATTTTGAACTGGATGCACGACCTTATGACTTATATCCATTCAAAATATAACAAAAATTCAAAAGCATATTCTTTACCATATTTTTGCCAATCAACCACTGAATCTACTAAATTCAATTAAAGTTGTGTTGTTGTTTCTCGTCCCCCAAGATTTGTGTCCTTTTGGCCGCGACAATTTGTGAGAATTTTTTTTTTTCAAATGGTAAGGTCACTAGTTATATCGTTTCCATTTAGACAAAATATTAATGGGAAATTAAACAGTTCAATTAGGTTCGAACTAAACATGATTTAATCAAAACCGGTATCGTACAGCTCTTTCCAGAAATATATTTCTGTGAAATTATAATTTGAAACAGACTATTTCCGTTGTTAAAAGGTAGAAATGCTGCTCTATAATGGTGTTTAAACCCTGTTGTTAAAGAAGTAGACATTTGTTTGGTTTATATAACTATAAAGTTATTAATGGTCTTTTGCAAGTTTTGCAAGTTTTGCATTTTGATGTAAATGAACTCAATCCTAAAACTAAAAATGTTTTTAATTAAATTAAGATAATTTTCTATATACTTTTACCAATTGCCCTCTTCTGCAGAAAACAAATTATCACAGTATTTCTGCCAACAAGGGAAATAAATCGTATTAAATTCTAAATATGAAAAAGGTTCAGTCTTTCAGAAGTTAGTTTCCCAAATTTCATAATCAGAACGGACTGATATTTAATTAGAAAGATGCATACATTGTTGTGTAAATTGGGCGGTTGATATTTTTCTTTTGAATAGTTTCCCCATTGTGTCTAATCAGGCATTTTATAGTCTTTATAGCTACCTATACTGTGTCGAGCATTACTGATTGTTGTATTGTCCATCCTTTATCGTCTCATTTTTTGTATACATATTGTATATATGACTTATTATGAAAGACAAAATCAAATATCTGACAGCTACTACTTGGAGAATATTATTTGATAAATATTTATATAATACTTTCTAATATTCAAAATCAAAACAACACATTTGTTTCACCTTTTTCAGACAACATATTTATATAATTGTTGTACTTAAAGATTTAAGTTCATCTGATGCGTATATCTAATCGTCTGCTGACTGCAGCGATCAACAGCCTGTTTGTCTATTTGCAACCTGGTTTGAATTTATGAATATAGATCTCATTTTACATACGTTATATAATTGGATGTCCTTTAGGAAAACGATAGTGATCAAAGGAGATGATTAAAAAATAAGTATTTACAAATACGTAAATATTGTCATTCTGCAATATTTTATATTAATTATCGTGTCAAAAATGTAGAAAGGGATGACATGATCCTCCGGTTCATCTAAACAGCTGAAATCATTCGTTTCCTCAATAGCAAAACATCCATCTAATTTAAAATATTTTTTGTCTGGTTGGTTAGATATATGTCGTCATTTAAATATTAATGTAAAGCAGATGTTACCCGTGAAAAAGGAAGAAGTCCGTAGATGTTGATATATTTATGATATGTATAACATGTATATAATTAAATGTAGTGCATGATTTTCATAGTAATAATATCATATCAAAACCGATTATAATTTACACGAATGATTATTGAATATGTATTGTTATCGTAAACACTAAGTTTAAAGTTTAAAAGCATGAACTATGTCTTTATATACGCGTTAAAACCGATGGTGCGTTTCATTTTATGTTCATCTTCAGGTACAAATATGAGTAGAAAAAGTGAAATCACAACTCTAGTATGTTATGATTGAGATAAAATGATCGTAAGGCACATAATTAAAAATTCGATGTATCGTTACTTAAGACCTAGGACAAAGACGTTTCATAAGATGGACTAAGGACACGTCCTACTCCTAAAATAGCTTCGAGATCACCTCCCCAGGTTTCAGGTATAGTGAAAAACACGAGATTCAGCCAACACAATATGTTTCCACATTAAATATTTAGATTACCTAGCTTTATATATTGGATAGTATATTTTAAATTGAGGAATTCCAATTAATGATTTCGTGTTCTTTGTATAAGAATGCAAGAATTTATCGGATATACGCTAATACGACATCTCAACAGTAGTAAAAAGTAAATAAAATATAAAGTGGCCACCGTGCCGTTATTAAAAATAGACAATTGTCTAATACAATATGTTATTTTCGAAATGATATTCCATCATACAATGGTGTAAATGAGTTTAAAAGAATATATAAGAATCTACCATTAACACCAAATTCCGTTAATACATTTGGTCTCGGATTTCTCCTTGAATTACGATCAGTCGAATATCAAAATTTTTATAGAAGAAAATGTCACTATAATCTATAAAACCATTTTTTAAAGATAACAAAACACATAAACATGCTTACGCCAAAGTTCTATCTAAATTAATTTCATTTCGTATGAAAAGCAATGTTATCAATTACAATGTATTATACATGCAATTTTACTCTGCATTAATATTAATAAGCAACTTTGCGATATAGTTCTTGGGCATTCTTGATTGAATAAAACTACTTATCAGGTATTTGCACATGACATTTTTAAAAGATTTTGCTGAATATTAAGCTCTTATTGACTTACAACATTAATATCTTTACACTACATCTGAGCGATTTATCTAGTTAAAACATCGTTCACATTTTTTTGTTGGCATATTATTTATTATGTACGTGTTTGAATGTCCCTCTGGTATCTTTCGCCCTTTTAAAATTGTTTTTTATATGAATATAGATTTTTACAATTATCGAAATACTAATAGTATGTACCCTTTGCGTGATTACGTCTCCTAAGTTTTATTGTTATATATATAATAACATATACTGTACCGAAAATGCCAACAATAATAACGTGTTAGCTTTCATTTATTTAAATTGTTCATTATCAATTTCCTTGTTTGTTGAAACCTTTTAGATTTTTTTTTCAACACCGTGTTGTTAGTATAAAGGAACATGACTGCACTACTTAGCGTGGATTGAAATATGCCCCGCCTGCTAACTGTATATAGAATATACACGGTAACCACGAAATTTATAGGAGGTTAGATAATGTAGGGGCATTAAGGCCTACTTTTGGCCCAAGAAAATAAAATGTTTGATAACAATTTCAAATTGGCACATAATGTTTAGAAATGCATAGGGTCAAGAAATATAAATGAAAAACATAAAGATTTTTATGTGATGACGTCACAATTACGTCATAATATGTACTGTTTTCACAAAAACGATGAAAAATACAGAATTTATGCAGTTTTTTCTCTTTATTTCCATTGTGGAAACATCCTGCGCAGCCTAGAAACAAAAAAATAATTTAACAGAAGCTTAATTGTAACTATTGGCACAATCCCACCAAATATAAAGTTGTTTCTTGGGTGCGCACATACTTTTTCAATCTAAAATATACTTAAAATTTGATGAAACACAAGGTAAATTATGAAATTTAACAAAATATGCAAATTAGGTCATGATTTGTTGCCATGGTAACTTGTTTGATGTCAAATTTGTTTTGTTTTTCTTAGTACCTTATACCCTAGTCAAGTTTTAAGTAATTGAAGAATATGTATGATAAATTTTAAATTTGCAGTAATTTTTGGGCCAAATAAGGGCCTTATTGCCCCTACTCCATTCCTCTTTTACACTTACTGTTGATGACTGAAATTTGTAATAATACAGCAAAGAACATACACACAAAAATATTATGTTACTTGCCATCTTCGCAAAACTTTTATTCGTCCGCAAACAAAGTTCAGGAGCCTGTATTGCAGTGGTTGTCGTTTGTTTATGTGTTACATATTTGTTTTCGTTCACTTTTTGTACATAAACACGGCTGTTAGTTTTCTCGTTTGAATTGTTTAAAATCGTCATCTCGGGGCTTTTTACAGCTGACTTTACGGTATGGGCTTTGTTCATTGTTGAAGTCTGTATGGCGACCTATAGTTGTTAGTTGCTGTGTCATTTTTCTCTTGTGGAGAGTTGTCTCATTGGCAATCACACCACATCTTCTTTTTTATTTAAACGTATATAAGAATCATTATGTTCATCTGTCTGTATTATCCGTTTCGTTTTCGATGCATACACTTTTGTTACATGAAACTTATATTAAAACCAAATAACTCTGACCTTGACTTCGACATTTGACCCCTATGATAAAAAAAACTTGTCTAATTTTTGTTCGTTGCATATATGATACCAATCCTAAATTAAGTATGGAGGCACAGCATTCAAGCACTTTGAGTATATCACATACTAAAATCAGGTTACTCTGACCATGAATGTGACTACGTTATCCAATTTGTGTCCACTCAGATCTTTTAAACTGTAAATTTTTGGTTAACATGGTTTACATTAACTGGGTATGCAGTTGCATTATCTAGTACATATCATACGTTAAAGTCAGGTCACTTCAACATTGGCATAGACTCCTATGACTGTAAAACCTTGTCCAATCCGTGTCCGATGCAAAACTTTTGTATCACACGACCTAAGATAACCAAACATGGTATGCACTCGCAGCATGGGATTAAGATGTACAAAACATAATTAATAAAGTCAGACGTTTACTGTCCCCCTATATTAAAATCTTATTTAGCTCATGTCAATCTCACATCTTGTATACCTCAAATCATTGGTTAAACTACTTGTTATGCAGATGCTTCGCGGACCGGGGAGTCATTTTTCAAACTTTCGGGTTTTCCTCGCCACCTTTTGCATGTAGGGTCCTGAGAAACGCTAATAGTCCGTCGGTAGGGGACGATTAATAGCTGACCCGTGTTAAGAGATATCAATATCTCTTGCACGTAAAAGACACCCTTGTAGATTTCGAAAAAGAAAAGGCTAATGCCGCTAAAAGGCAGCATTCGCACCGCAAAGTGGAGAGCTAGGGATAAATATAAGTTGCAATAACTTGTTTCCCAATCCATTATAAACAAATATGTTTTAACTAAAAACTAGTTTTAATCGTTATCTGTTAATTAGCTTTTCTAATGACGCTCGTACTAGTTATTCCGACAGATGATTTGAATACTTAAGACGGATATGAAGTTACCCAACTGCACGAGCTCTACATATACATGTACGTTTAAAATAAAAACATCGAATTGTGACGAAATACACGTTTGTTCCAGTGTATATTTCGTTTACAAAACTGAATTTTACCCATTATTCCTTTTCTATTTAAACTACGATAAAATATTCAACTGACAATTATGAGTGATGGATATAGTATTATTAGTACATTTGCAAGCATAAATAAGTCTGCGTTGAATTGAAATCTGATTTGAAATTCTGTTTGTGTCTAAATCTAATCGTTTTTTAAATTTCCCAGAAGATACATACGACATTAAAAAGTAGTCAACTATGCTAAACAGAACGTTGACTTACACTTTAGTTATTTGATTTTAGTTTTTCAATGATCTTAATTTCAAGGAACAATAAAATACACCAAAATAGTTTGGTCATCAGAAATATTTGATTTTAAAAACGCGGAAGGAGTTAACATCAATATCATTGTACAAATGTACTTTTATTTCTCAACAAACCAAGTAATAACATTGGTATAGAGGAACATACTATATATGGAACATAACCATGCAATACTTACGGACATATACACATGGAAAAAAAGTATTGGAACACCAAATTGAAATTGAAATTAAAAAAACACTCTTTATTTTTTTGTGATATAATTTGGTAAAATAGAACTAGTTAAACATTATATAAGTATCGTCTGAGTTTAATCAATAAATATCTACTCGATAAGTTTTCATCTGCACATGCAGCTACTGTGCCCGTAAACGGCAAACAGGTGTTTTTATCCTCATTGTTTTCAACAAGTTTTTAAAGTTATGTGATTGACACCTTTTAATGGGTCCTCGACAACTCTTAACTGCAGCAAGATGGCAGATTATCAGCATGAGAGAAGCAGATATGTCGCTGTTACAACTGCACGTATTGTTGGTCATACCCATTCCACTATAAGTCGTTGTGAGAATAAACATCAGGCAATGAACGATGTCAAAGACCTTCCGAAATGAAGAAGACCTCCTATACAATTTGCTAGGGAAAATCAAGCATAATTAAGGTTGCTCAGAAGAAAACCTATTGCATACAATACAATCCTTAAAAGAGAGTGATGGGCATACAGGAGCCTTTTAACAAGAACTGTTCGAGATCGATCATGGCTACTGGTTACCGTGTCATAAGACCCGTTTCGGAGACCTTTGCTTACGAACAGACACACAGTTTTCCGTATCCAATGTAGTGCAGAGCTAGCCAAAGTTGGAAATTAGCATCGTGGAGGAAGATCCATTGTTCAAATGGAATTCGGTTCATCTTCCTTGGCCCGATCGTAGCCCGGATTTGAACCATATCGAGCATATATGGGACACTATTGCGCGGAAAGTGAACGAAAGGACACCTCAGTTCAAACACATCATGAAATAAACAATGCCCTTCATCAGAAATGGTTACTGCTGCCTTAGCAACAAATTAGTCGAGTTATGGCAGGAATCAGAAGACGTTTAGATGCGGTTATCCGTTTGAATAGAGGCTGCGCACAAAGTACTAATTTTTTGGCGTATTACGATCCACCATGATGTGAACAGTCATCTGAAGATTTATTTTGAAATGTCTGACATTGTAAAGTTCGACTACAGTAAAAGTTATTTTTTTGTTCCAAAAAACACTTCATTTTGATATTAAAATTGTGGTTATATAAATCATTTTTTTAAACATTTTGTGTTCGTTTCAATGCCAATGTTATCATAAACTATGTTTCAATAATATTATACAAATATTTTGTTATACTTCATCCCAGAAAAAGAGGCTGATTTTTCAAGTTTTAAAAAATCAAGGTGTTGCAATACTTTTTTCCATGTCTATACATGATTGAGTCAAACGTTGAATAAACCGAATAATAATAGAGGTTACACTCATAGGTCAGAGTACCAAGAAGAGGTTATAATAGTTTTAATTTACCAACTAGTGGTGTGTCCGTTTGGCTCTGCGCGATGTGTCAGAATGGGGAAGCAAAATCCGGTTCAGAGAGTGCAACCCTTGCAACAAAACGTTGAGTGGTCCTGATTGAATTAGATGGCATGTTAAAAGGCAAAATGTCTGTCCCTATCCAATATAGCTTCATTTTCCAGTGCCAGTCCAAATTGTACCGACCATCATCCCAGATGGCCTCTATTACAATGTTTTCTATTAAATGTTTACCTGTTCTCATTCTGAATATGCATGAGATATTTGCCACTTGACGTTAATAAGTATCCAACAATCAATCAATCATAAGTTGTTAAAAATGAAAATAGATTTGTGCTATTCATCACTTCGTACGCTTTAAATGAATTCGGTCGTATTTATATGTACTTCCGAATATCTATCAACGGGTATCATTGAATACAGAAAAATGAAAATATATATTCGACCAAATTTAAGAATATGAAAAGTCTGAATGCTGTCTTGTTTTACATCTGGAATTAATAAAATGAGGGTCGATTAGAACAAAACATGAGGATTATACTAGGAAGCCATTGGCCAAAAAGTTCGAAGTGGTGAAGTTGAAATAATTCTTAAGATAATGAACTATTTTGATATGAGCGTCACTGATGAGTCTTATGTAGACGAAACGCGCGTCTGGCGTACTAAATTATAATCCTGGTACCTTTAATAACTATTAACACCACTGGGTCGATGCATCTGCCATTGGACGTATCGTCCCCGAGGGTATCACCAGCCCAGTAGTTAGCACTTCGGTGTTGACATTAATATCAATTATGTGTTCATTTTTATAAATTTCCTGTTTACAAAACTTTGCATTTTTCGAAAAACTAAGGATTTTCTTATCCCTGTCATATATTAACTTAGCCGTATTTGGCACAACGTTTTTGGAATTTTGGATTATCAATGCTCTTCAACTTTGTATTTGTTTGGGTTATAACTATTTTGATATGAGCGTCACTGATGAGTCTTATGAAGACGAAACGCGCGTCTGGCGTACTAAATTATAATCCTGGTACCTTTAATAACTATTTACAGACGCCATTACGAATTGGTTGGCCGTTATAGGAAATCTTTTTCACTAATGATATCGAATATGTTCCAAATGTTGTTATTATAACTTGCATTTTTACCAACCATAATTCCATAGGGTAACCGGTCCGAGTACACAGTTATTTCGTAGTGCATTTCTTTAAGACAATAAATGTAAATAAAAAAAATCCCACCTGCGCTTTCTCAATAACATTTTTACAGTGTGTTGTACTACTTTTGGGACAAATTATATCAAAATTATAGAATACTTCATCAGCTCTAACTCAAAATATGGACAATTTTGTGTTATGGGGGTCTTGAAATCTTTTGACAGCTTCCGAAGTGCTAATTTTTTACCTTTTTCAGCTGGACCTAATCACTACTTTACCTAAATATTTATGACCCAAATTTTTTTAAAGTGTCATTTCACCCCCCCCCCCCCCCCCCCGCCCAACTTGCTATATGAGGCATAAAACATGGAGAATTAAATTTGGAAGGGGTATAACAAAAATTGGCAAGTAACACACTGTCCACATTAAGGACATCAAAGGACGATAACTGTGTACTCGGACCAACACGTAACATGGAATAAATTCAATTGTAAGAAAGGACGAATTAACATTAAAATTTACACCAGCGTTGAATAACCCTATTATTTACCGGAGAATAACCTTTTTAGTTTCTTGATCTTTGAGCGAGTTATATCACATAAGAATGACGTCAAAAACGTAAACAAACAACATGACAACGTTCAGGTTACAGAAAGTCCATCCAGAGACAAACAACAATGGCTTTTAACATGCATCTAGTGCCTATGATATCTCTTGTGAACGGTCCTTTTCAGGGCCATCAGTATTTTACAAAGAGATTATACTTTTGTAATTTATAATTAACGTAAAAACGTAAGTGATATATACATATTTTCGTGCATATTATGTTATACGTATCTATTCCATCGAACTAGAGATAAGGGGTACAACAGATACAGTTTAGTCGGACTCATATCTTGACTTACATCTAGAAATTGATGACGAGCGTCGGTTGAAAACAAAACTTTACGACAAAAGAGATGATTTCAGCTTTCCAATTGTGAACTTTCCATTTCTAAGTATCAAAAAGTAAATCACAAAAATGCTGAACTTAGACTGTTAGAGGAGACTCAATTCAGAAAGTCCATAATCACATGGCAAAATCATTTAACAAAACGCAAAAAAAACGAATGGACTAGAACTGTCATATTCCTGACTTGGTACAGACATTTTCAAATGTAGAAAATGGTGGATTAAACCTGGTTCTATATCACTAACCCTCCCACTTTAATGACAGTCTCATCAAATTCCGTTATATTTACATTGATGCATTAAATAAACAGACACAATAAATAAAATAGTCAAAATATTGGTACAACAGTCATCACCATATAACAATTCTAAAAGGGACAATTTAACAGAACGCAAAAACATCTATCTACGAACACGTTTATTGTATTATTTATATGAGAAGTTATAAACACATTGTTAAGTCAGTTCATTTTCACATCAAATTATATATATATAGGCATTTTTTTATTTTGTAATTCCAAGTTCCCTCAAACAGTCTAAAATAAACTACAAACTAAACCCAGCAATAGAATTTTGCTGTTTAAAATTTATTTTAACATTTCATGCGACATAAAGACCGACTTTTTCTATTGTTGTACTGCTACACCACCGCTCGTTGTTAGAGGAAAGGTTGAGCGCTCACAAACATTTGAATGCTCCTTGTTTCTCATAATTTGCAGGTATAAAACAAGACGCGTGCTTTGCAGGGGTAGTACTGGTTTGTTGTTTGCCAGCTGTGATTGTGTTTAGGAAAAAAACCATAAAAATGGTAATTTTGACCTCTGGTTTCTGTCGCCTCTCTTTTAAAGTTTAATTGGTTTTTGGTAATTGTGATCTATAGCGGACAAAAAATCCCTTATCAACGGTGAGACATTCAAACAACAAAATGTCACTACCAATGATTGCTGCTCATTAACATTTTAAAACTGCTCAGTACTTTACTATACTTAAAATCTGAAACCATAAGCTTAGTAGTTTGTTATGGGTTTTTAAATTGTCGTGTACTTATTAATGCCAAAGGAAATAAATTAAAGAACATTTATTACAAATTAAAACCTTCATTGCTTAAATCACACTTCATGTGATGGAATTCAAATGCACTGCACTTAACCTTCACTTGCCGACATTTGTTTGGTACTGATCTATGTCATAAGAATGCTGTGCATTTCAAAACAAAGCGTGATTTGACCATATAAATTAAGTCTTGCTCTTTATGCAAAGGTATAATCTAAAACGCTACAATTAAATTTCAATGCGAGAACTGTTCTTACGTGTTCAATTACCATAACAATTTTGTATTGTCCTACCGATCTTCCTACTGATCTATATCCTAATTAATGAATATCGTGTCGACTTTGTTTTCACGAAAGGTTATTTTGCAAGCTTACTTGTCTGTCATGTATTGTGTTTAAATTCACTGAGATTATAGCAGTCATATCTTCGTGAGAACAATTTTATGAATGTGATTCTCTGTAAATCATTTACTTTGATTCATACAGCTTAAAAGAAATTCTGAAATTTAATTACTGCTATAGTTCTACACTTGGCTACCTTTTTAGAAATCATCATGAACAGTATTCCAATATGTATCCTTAAAAATTAGGGCCCTTTTAGGATCATAGTAAATATTATTGAACTCGGAATATATCATTGAGAACTGTAATTGTGAAAGGTTTGCTTGTGGTACTACTCTTTGACATCACGGTGCTATGTTTTTAAAGTTCGACCCTCAAAGAAGATTGAATCCTTGAATTTTGAATTATTGGTTTAATATGTAAATGTATTCGACAAGAATGACCTGCACTAAGGTGATGTTCTAATCGACGAGGAATTACAAGTTATGTATTTGTAATTATTTGTAAACCTTCTTAAAACCTTATTCCCGATTACACTATATTACTAAAATGTCAGAAAGTACTAAAGAAGCAAATTTCATTTATTTCATGCATCCGATCATTTATTTATTCAATCATTTTAAGTCTTGAATTCATCCCCAGTTTTTGGTGGGCTTCGTGTCGCTCAGTGTTTAGTGTTCTGTGTTTTGTGTACTTTTGTTTGTCTTTTGAACGAATGAATTAATAATCTAGCTTTGTGTGCATTCTTAAAATAATTACAGAGAATACATGTTTGCGATCTAGAAAATGCTTACAACAAACATGATAATCCGATCGTTTCCGGCTCATATCAATAATGAAAATGACAAAAATATAGTTTATTGAGAAAGGTTTACGACCAACTGCAACATTTAGGTTCAAATAGATTATAGAACAGGTAAACATACTATAACTCATTTTTTAAAGCAAGTAATTTAACAGATATTTTAATTGTACACATACTGTTGCCAGCTTTTCTTCCGACAAGGCATGATTGACAGTAATACCATGTTATATTTTAAAAATGTTATATAACTTTCAACTTTGCCGATTAGTTTTGTTTTTCAAGAGTTATAAAGACAAGCCAATTTTGCTTTCTGCAAGTCATATGAAAGATCTCTTTTTTTTCATTGAACAGTTTGCGAACATGTGTGAGATTTTAATACACAAATTGTACAAGATGATATTTCGTAAGGCGCACGGTATCTCGAGAATTTATTTATAACTTATCTATATTATTTTATATGCACACTCTGTTTTATTGTTTCAATAACATAATGTATAAACACTTCATTAATGTCCACACTCACTAATTAGGAGTGCTCGACTCTAGTGCAAATATTTATTGGCTAAGGAATTCATATCATATACATGTTCATTGCCGAGAAAAAAATTGAATGAGTGTCTAATCTTCCAAGATCATTCCAGATCAATATAGCTTTGGGTTTGACCCCGAGAATAAATGTTTTTGTTTCACCCTCAGCTGCCATTACATGTAATGCTACAATTGAATGGAAAAAGAACTTTTTTACTTGTCGCCAAAAAAATAGATTGTTTTTCGCCAAATAAAAAGAAGATAAATTTGTCCAGAAAAAAAATCAAACAGCACCCCCCCCCCCCCCTCCCCTTTCCCCCAGGATATCAAATGGTTGCTGCCTTACCATACATATTTAGATTGCAAGTGACACTAAATCAACATTTATCAATATAACAGTAAAGGAGAAAGTATATATATGTTGTTTGGACCTTTAAAAATCATAACGATGTTCAAGCAACATCTTAGTACTTCTGTTTTATTTTGTCTTTTTTATCTAGACCTTATTGCATTAATAAGCAGCATAAACCATCCAATTGCCTTGTTGATGAATATTGTCACTGATATTTAGAGATGGACGACGGCTTTTACTTCGAAAGATATTTTGTTACAAACAGTATGTCGATTCGTTTGATGTTTGAGCTTGTGATTTTCCCATTTGATTATGGACTTCCCTCGAAATTCAGTTTTGTTTTGTGATTTTACTTTATACTAAGAATAAAAAATAAGAATACTGCTTTTGGAGTAGTGACTTATCTCGAATTGTACGTTAAACAATGAGTTAAATTGCTTATTACAATTTGTTTTTGTTTTTAGATGTAACCATAATTCCGTTCCTTACGCAATGTGCTTATCTTAATTATGATATCCATTAACTTCAGACACGAAACTAACTAAACGGTTCATTCTTCACTGCATATGATCTCATTAGAAATATGCGTTCAACTGTTCACAGATTGTATATCACAATTTTCAAAGTCACCTCTGTAGTTATTAAGAAAATTCAATTAATAAATTTACCATTGATGATTGAAGCTTGAAACTTTTTGCACGAGTTGGATACTGATCTCTCTAGAATTGCCAATATCACGATTGCATTTAATCTCTGAAAAAACAAAATTCGAACATTTTTTTTTATATGTGTATGTATTTTATCCTAAGCAATATAGTTTTGGTGGCAAGTCATTTGTATTATTCCGTGCATTTTTATTTTTCTCACCGTTTGAGTTTATCTTTTAAACCATATTTTAGTTTGTTAACTGATATGATTAAGTGTTATAGTATATGAGCTTTAATTAAAACAAAATCAGATAACGCTCTTTAAAAATATTGTTTTATAATTGATATACGTAGCATACATGCTGATGGAGGTTTTACTTAGGAGAATGATATTTTTGTCAACAGAAGTTACTGTAAACAAAACATAGTGAACGTGATCGAATACCATGAAAATTCTTATTTGGGTTTCAAAACGTCTAAATTTTTATGTTACTACTTTTGTCGCTAATTCAAGGCTTTTAGAAATCAGAACATTATTAGAATAAAGACCGGTCACAATTATAGCCCTTCTGTAAATCAAATCGCATACTCTTCAAATTCGGATTTTGGTAGTGAATTTTATTGTAAAGGAGGGTTTGCAGTAATGTTTTTTTGCAATTTGTGTTTCAAAATTGGCCTTTTGAGAAATCATTATGAACATCATTTAAGTAAGAGTCGTTGGTTAAATTCGGATTTTTTTTTATTCTAAAGTCAGGACGTGTGGCAAGAAAGTATTCTGAATGACAAAGAACTACAACTTTATATGTCTGTGACATATTATATATATTATGATTGTTTTAGTTGGTTGATTTTTTTTCTTTTGAAATCTACAATTGTTATTACTTTCTGATTTACACATGAAGTTTTTAAATGTTTTGATACATCATGTTTTGTAATTACCTTCCTATAGAGGACCATATCAAATTATTAACTTGTATAAGCGATAAAAATATTTGAGGCGTTCCGAAAGGTCAATAGTTGACATCAAATCTCTTCGAATATTGGTTTCACGATATAAGAACGGAGAATGAGCAAATGCCTCTTTGCGTACTTTACTCTTTCTTTAATTTCTTTCCAGGATTCCCTCATACAATACATAATATATGCATGTATAGGTACTGGAAATAACTGTACTATGTCAGGAATGTGACGTTTGTTTCCATTCTGTGCGTGATAAGTAATGAAGATAGTGCTGAGCTTGTTTGGTAATGCATATATTACTGTACTTGGTATATTCCAGCTTCGTTTGTTTTACTACATGCATTGAACCGCACTTAAATTTTACTAACTGACATTTTGTGGTGCTAATCTATGACATTGGTGTGCAATGCATTTCAAGACAAAGAATGAGTTTAAGCCTACGAATTAATTCTTGCCAGTGCACACAGCTATAATCTGAAACACCTTAATTAAATTTCAATGCCAGGACTTGACTTACGTGATCAATGATTATAAGCATAATGTATTGTCATACCGATCTTCCTACTGATCTGGGCCCTAATTGATGTATATCGTGTCGACTTGTTTTCACGGAAGGTGAATGTGATTATTGACTGTCGTTTTGGTTATCTTACTTTTCTGTCATTAGTGTAGTTAAGCTCTTTGAGATAATAACAATCATATCATCGTTGGAATTTATTTGTGCATTTAATTCATTGAGCAATCATCTATTTTGATTCATGCGATTTAATAGGATTTCTTACATGTAAGTATTTCCTACTTTAAACATTTTTAGCTGTTATTTACTAGTCTGGTACCCAAAGGAAGACTTGGTAATGATTTCGTAAGATGTTTCAAAGACATCTGGTCCAAAGGGGAAAAGGCATATAACAGCGTTAAATAACGATCAATATATGTATTCATCCATAGGGAATTTATTTATATATAACACTTGTTGATGGTAAATTTGTTACTGTAAAATCATATAGGAAGTGATTGAAAGAAATTAAATTGTCATATTTGTGTTATTTTTTTTTAAGCGTTAACGTGAATTTACTTGAAATTAACACCCCTTGTATCTAAAATACAAAACCAAGGCTATGTTCTATATGATAGATATGTTGCTCATATATTATTTAAACTCATCACGTTGGTTTAGATGAAAATCGCTGTACCATTGTCAATTTGCAAAATTCATGTTAAGTTTGCTCCTGTTTGTAGCGTTAAATAATTTATTCATCAATAGTTTTTTTAAACTCCAATAAACAGATTGATGTGAAAATATAACTACGATAAGAAATATAACAGTACAGGAGGAAGTATAGTTGGATTTTTATGTTAAACCCTTCGAATTTAATAGTTTTATAAAATTGTCAGAAATGATCCTCCAGGTGTTCAAAAGACAGAAGTAAGTGAGATATAAATAATGAAATTATTTCATATTTTATCTTACATAATTGTATCAGGATTTATATCTTTTTCGTAAATGCGAAACTGCAATAAAAAGTCATATAGCCTTATTTTATTTTTATCTTGTCACTGTAATTCAGACACGTGGAACGCCTTGTAACTAAAACATATTTTTATTGTGGTACAAACAAGGTTTTAAATAAAACTGGAATTCAACATCAAGTTTAGAAAACCTGCATTACTTGTTACTGCTTTATTTCATGATATTACTTAATTTGATGTTATTTTAGTTTTCTTCTTCTTAGATGATTTTTTTCATATTCAACCTATTTATTATGATTTAAAGACATATTGCATAAATTACAAATACTCCACGCATTAGGGAGGGTAGAAGGGGTCCTGATCCCGAATTTCCGGGCTTAAAAGCACGAAATTCCGAAATCCCGGGCTTCAAAACAACATTATCCCGAGGTCCCGAAATTCGAATTAAGAATCCCCAGATCCCGAAAGGGCCAATCCCGAAATCCCAAGCTTAAAAATACCCGTTCCCGGAGTCCCGTTAAAGGTCCTTTCCCCCCTCATGCATGCATTGACGAAGACAACTAACATAAGCTTAGTCCACCCTTACAAGTCTGCTTGAATAATTGAATGTTGTGTTAGTCCATGCAAAGATCATTTGTTGGAACAAATAGTTTTCGTCATACGGATGCATAACCTTGTATCTTCGACAAGACTAACATATTTCTGCGGACAAGAGGTTTGACTGTTTTTCAGTTTATATTCTATTGAACTGTGAATGCTATCCTTTTATTACGTATATATAGATATATATTTAAGGCTTCAATGAAAGATAGTTTTTTTTATCAAAGCCACCTTTATGTTTTCATTCTATCAAAGGCTTTGTCAAAGACAGAATTTATCAAAGCCACCTTAACGTTTTGATATTTGCAGCCAATATTTAAAATTAAAAAAAATGACGATTGTAAAGTTTACGCATTCTTATTTTTTTTATAACAAGGCACTATTATTCTTTAAACGGTGCAAAAGTACTGCCTGTAAATCGGGAGTCGCTTTTTTTCTATACTAACGCTTCCTATATTCTTCTTCAAAATAGGTGTTCTACTTAATGGCACAGCATGTATCACCATCAATTTGGTCTTTTTCGGTTTGATAAAAACGACAAACATTTTACACCGTTTTGTGCAAGTTCTTGCAATTACTGTTCGCTTTCCTTTTTTCAACTGGAAATAGATACCTGCTATCTTTACATCATGATATGTTTAACCCTCAATGTTATTGTAATGAACTTAAATTTCACTTACCATTTTTTTTTTGTACTGACTTATGACAAAAGAATGCTGTGCATTTCAAGGCAAAGCGTTATTTAAGCCTTTACATTTAGTCTTTCCCTATACGTTAAGGTACAATCTAAAACTCTATAATTTAACGTCTATGCGATAACTGTTCTTACGTGCTCAGTTACTATGACCACTCTGTATTGTCCTACCGATCTTCCTACTGATCTATAGTCGCCGTCACGTAAAATAGGCACCATGATTTTTGTCAAAATTTTCTTAAATATCAATCGCGTTTACTCGAGATCATGTTTTTCATTTAGCGGAATAAAAATCCAATCCAAATATATACTACTGTCCTACCTTTTATTGTGTTTGCACTGTAAAATCCTGACCTTGTTACTGCAACATTTAGTTTTGAATAAATTATACTACAGGTAAAACATATAACATTAGTTAGTACTCGTTTTTATTATACCTTACCGTTTTAGTATTAGAAAATATCATTTTTAAAGCAATTACTTTAACAGATATTATAATTGTAGGCAAACCGTTGCCAGCTTTTCTTCCGACAAGGCACGATTGGCAAAAATACATGTTATGTTTTATAAATGTTATCTACCTTTCTATTTTGATGGTTGGCAAATCAGTACTTTAATAGTTATAGTGACAAAGCAATTTTTCTTCCTGCGAGTCATCTGACATGTTTCTTTTTTTCATTGTATGGTTTGCGGATTTATGAGATATTTAAATACACAAATTATACAAGATGATATTTCGTAAGGCTCTAGGTATCTTAAGACCAATATAGCTGTACTTATGTCATTTTGTAACATTGTTATTTACCAATAGTGTGTCGACTCTTACCATACATATTTTGATTTCAAGTGACAATAAATCAACACTTATCAGTATAACAGTAAAACGGAAAGTATATTTATGTTGTTTAGACCCTTGAAAATTATAACCATGTTCAAGTAACATGTTAGTACTTGAATTCTGTCTTATTTTATGTCATTTACTTATATCTAGACCTTCTAGCATTAATAAACAGCATAAACTATCCAATTGCCTTGTTCATAAATATTGCCACTTATATTTAGAGATGAGCAACGGCTTTTACTTTGAAAGATATTTTGTTACACAAAGTAGATCTATTCGTTTGATGTGTTTGAGTTTTGACTTTGTCATTTGATTAGGGATTTTCCTTTTAGAATTTTCCTCGGAGCTCAGTATTTTTGTAATTTCACTTTAAACTAAGATTTAAATGTAAGAACACTGCTTTTGGAGTGGTGACTTGTCTCGAATAGTCCATTTGCCAATTACCGATTTGATTCTGATATTATACACTTTTCAAACGAATTACTTCTCTTTCTGAATCGTAGACTGGTTCCATACCGGACAAAATTGGCTTTTGCCAATGCAAAGCATAGCAAATTGAAAGTGGTGTATCGCCGGTTCAACTAATTTTTCAAGAAAAACAATTTCTGATGTCAAAAGTATTTACCTTATTTACAAATTAATGTCATTAAAAGATTTGAAAACCTTCAAGATTCAACTCACATTACGCACAGGTAAATTTGCTCTTTCTGCTAGCTCCCCATTGTAAATAAAAATTAATGTTCCTCATAAGGGAGACAACTAAAAAGTGATCTCTTATAACAAGGTCAATTGAGGGAATTTGCAAATAGCCTATAATAGTTAAACAATGAGTTAAATTGATTATTAAAATTTTGTTTTTGTTTTTAGATGTAACCATAATTCCGTTCCTCTCGCAATGTACTTATCTTAATTATGATATTCATTTACTTCAGACACGAAACTAACTAAACGGTTCATTCTTCACTGCATATGTTCTCATTAGAAATATGCGTTCAACTGTTTACAGATTGTATATCACAATTTTAAAGTCACCTCTGTAGTTATTAAAAAAAATCAATTAAGCAAAAGAACATACCATTGATGATTGAATCTTGAAACTTTTAAGACGAGTTGGATACTGATCTCTCTAGAATTGCCTATATCACGAACGCATTTAATCTCTGAAAAACTAAATTTTAACATTTTTTTTTATATAAGTATGTGTTTTATCCTATAGCAATATAGTTGTGGTGGCAAGTCATTTGTATTATTCCGTGCATTTTTATTTTTCACACATTTTCAGTTTATCTTTTAAACCATATTTTAGTTTGTTAACTGATATGATTAAGTGTTATAGTATATGAGCTTTAATAAAAAAAACTTTTATCAGATAACGCTCTTTAAAAATATTGTGTTATGATTGATATACGTAGCATACATGCTGATGGAAGTTTTACTTTTGAGTATGATATTTTGTCAATAGAAGTTACTGTAAACAAACCATAGTGAACCTGATCGAATATCATGAAAATTTCTCATTTCGGTTTCATTAGGTTTAAAACCTCTAAATTATTAATTCACTTCTTTTGTCGCTAATTCAAGGCTTTTAGAAATCAGAAAATTATTAAAAAAAAGAACGGTCACAAATATATTATTTATGTAAATGATAACACATAATCTTCAAATACGGATTTTTGGTTTTGGATTTTAATTGTAAAGGAGGGTTTGTGGTAGTGATTTTTGCAATTTGTGTTTCAAAATTGGCCCTTTGAGAAATTATTATGAACATCATTGAAGTAAGAGTCCTTGGTTAAATTTTGCTTTTTTATTCTAAAAGCAGGACGTGTACATGTAGCAAGGAAGTGTTTCAAGCGAAAAAGAACTACAACTTTATATGTCTGTGACATATATTATGTATATTATTATTGTTTTAGTTGGTTGACTTTTTAACTGAAATCTAATCTTGTTTCTTAATTTCTGATTAACACATTAATTTTAAATGTTGTAATGCACCATGTTTTGTAATTACCTTCCTAGAGAGGGACCATATCACATTAGTTACTGGCATAAGCGATACAAATATTTGAGGCTTTTCAAATGGCCAATAAGTGAGACCAAGTCCATCAAAATATAGGTGTGAACCCATTTGAGGTTTCACGATAAAAGAACGGATAATGAGCAAATGCTTCTTTGTGGATTTTACTTTTTTCCCCCGAATTTCCTCATTTAATACCTAAATATGCATGTATAGGTACTGGAAATAACTGTGCTAAGTCAGGAATGTGACATTTGTTTCCATTCTGTGCTTGTGCTCTAATGCAGATAAAGGCTGTACTTGTTATATTCCAGCTTCATTTGTTTTACTACATGCATAGAACTGCCGTTAAGTTTTACTAACTGACATTTTGTGGTACTTATCTATGACATTGGTGTGCAATGCATTTCAAGACAAAGAATGAGTTTAAGCCTATGAATTAATTCTTGCCTGTGCACACAGCTATAATCTGAAACACCTTAATTAAATTTCAATGCCAGAACTTGAGTTACGTGATCAATGATTATAAGCATTATGTATTGTCATACCGATCTTCCTACTGATCTGGGCCCTAATTGATGTATATCGTGTCGACTTGTTTTCACGGAAGGTGAATGTGATTATTGACTGTCGTTTTGGTTATCTTACTTTTCTGTCATTAGTGTATTTAGGCTCTTTGAGATAATAACAATCGTATCATCATTGAATTTTATTTCTGCGTTTAATTCATTGAGTAAACATTTATTTTGATTCATGCGATTTAATAGAATTTCTTAAATGTAAGTATTTCCTACTTTAAACATGTTTAGCTGTTATTTACTAGTCAGGTACTCATAGGAAGACTTTTTTAATGATTTCGTAAGATGCTTCAAAGACATCTGGTCCAAAGGGGAAAAGGCATATAACAGCGTTAAATAACGATCAATATATGTAATCATCCATAGGGAATTTGTTTATATGTAACACTTGTTGGTGGTTAATTTGTTACTGTAAAATCATATGGGAAGTGATGTAATGAAATTAAATTGTCATATTTGTGTTATTTTTTTTAAGAGTTAACGTGAATTAACCAGAAATTTACATCCCTTTTTATCTTAAATACAAAATTAAGGTTATGTTCTATATAATAAATGTGTAGCTGATATATTATTTCAACTCATCACATTGGTTTAGATTAAAATCGCTGTACTAATCACTATTGTAAATTTTCAAAATTCATGTTTAGTTTGCTCCTGTTTGTAGCGTTATATAATTTATTCATCAAAAGCGTTTTTAACTCCAATAAACAGATTGATTTGAAAATATAACTTTGATAAGCAATATAACAGTACAGGAGTTGGATTTTTTTATCCTTCGAATTTAATAGTTTTATAAAATTGTCAGAAATGATCCTCCAGGTGTTCAGAAGACAAAAGTAAGTCAGATATTAATATTTAAATAATTTTATATTTTATCTTACATAATTTTATCAGGCTTGAGATCTTCTTCGTTAATGCAAAACTGCAATAAAAAGTCAGGTAGCCTTTTTTTTTTTATCTTGTCACTATTATTCAGACACGTGAAACGCCTTGTAACTAAAACATATTTTAATTTTGGTAAAAACAATGTATTCAATATAACTGGAAATCAACACCAGGTTTTGAAAACCTTCATTACTTCTAATTACTGCTTAATTTCAAGATATTAGTTCAAATATTTTCTTAATTTGATGTTACTATCATTTTTTTTCTTCTATGTTGATTTTTTCATATTCAACCTTTTTATAATGATTTAAAGACAAATTGTGCAATATAAATTGTCTTAAGAAATAAATTGGAAACACTTGATAGTATGACTAAACCTTTCCATGTTATATTAAAATGAAAACGTGGGAGTTAAGCTTACTCCATGCATGCATTGACGAAGGCAACTGATACTAACTTAGTCAATCCTTACATGGACTAAGTCTGCTTGAATAATTGAATGTTGTGTTAGTCCATGCAAAGATCATTTGTTGGAATAAATAGTTTTCGTCACAAATATGCATAAACTTGTATCTTCGACAAGATTTACATGTTTCTGCGGACAGAGGGTTGGATTGTTTTTTCTGTTTATATTCTATTGTACTGAGAATGCTATCTTTTTTAACATATATATAGATACTTTATTTAAGGCTCCAATGAAAGATAGTTTTTTTTTATCAAAGCCACCTTTATGTTTTAATATTTGCAGCCAATATTTAAAATAAAAAAAAAAACAAATATCGATCATAGTAAAGTTGTATCATCCTAATTTTGTTTTATATAACAAGGCACTATCATTCATAAAACAGTGCAAAAGTACTGCCTTTCTTCTATCTTAACGTTTTCTATATTCCTCTTCACAATCGGTGTTCTAATTAATGGCACAACATGTAATACATTGGTCTTTGTCAGTTTGATAAAAACGATAAACATTTTACACCTTTTTGTGCAAGTCCTTTCAATTGATGTTCGCTTTCCATTTTCAACTGGAAATGGATACCTGCTATCTCTTAATCATGAAATGATTCACCGTCAATTTGAAGCTGATCCCTGTCTGCTGTACCTCGTTTAGATCGCTTTTACTTTACTATATTTTCTGTAGAATTTTTTATTTTATTTTTAATTTTTGAGTGAAACTTGTATAATTGATTTTCCCTTTCACATTTTCGTCTAGTGTTTTATGTTCTGCTTTAACCTTTTGTCATTGCGCTTATCAGGGTCCTTTGCAAAGTCATCTTAATCACTGTCTGATTCCGAACATTCTTATGTGTCCCTTTTTACGAACAGTTGAAACTCAATTTCGGAAACGGAGAAGAAATAACTTGATTTGGTTTTTCAACACCTTCGAATAACTGGTAGTGTAATTATGGTTATAACATTACTTAAAGTACATAAAAACTGTTATAGTAGAAAGCAAAACACTTTAGTACATGTTTTTGGGCGCATATATAGCATTTCAAAAATAAAGTTAGTCTACAGAAACTAGCAACAGCTACTGTTATGAATAAGAAATACATGTTTTTCAACAAGAGTCAAAAACCCAGGTTTGAAAACTTTTATTAGACAATAAACGTTCTCACGACAAATTTCAGCAATTCCTAAAAGAATATCACAGGAAACAATGCAAAAGTAAATCGTATATTAAATTTTAAATATATAGCCAGCTTCATTGTTCATTATATTGCTAAACATGCAAGTTATAAATTGAACCATGACTTCTTCGACTTATATTTTAGATTTAGATAACATTCTTATTTCTCAAACTTTATACGAAATGTTTTAATTCTTTTTAAAAAGGCAACCTTTATGAATAATTTTGAATATAATTAGATTTAAATTCTTCAACAACAAATATGCATTACTTTAAAGACATACTTCTTTTATCACCAACGCAAAACCTTATTGCAGATTTTGTTTTTGTTTTTTTGTTGAAAAGATTTTTGTCCTTCCGGTAAAAAATAACATGTTAAGTAACAAAGGATTAATCGAATAATATGGATAGTTTATGTATGAAGTTTCCATTGATCTTATATATTATCAAAGTTAAGCATAATGGAAACTGTCAACTAAGGATGTTCGATTTGAATATCTAAAGATCTTCAATCTTGCTTTTTAAAAGAATTTTATCGAGTTACCACGCAATTTCAGAACTGTTATCATCACTTGTAATACAAAACGTTACACGAATTTTACATAATTCCCATGTGTTTTCAAGCTACATTCACATTTTTTTTTAACAAAGATCAATGTGAAATAAAAAAACAAAGAATATTGTGAAGGTCATTTGAAAATAACAGAGAATTACGAAGACAACAAAACATTTAAAAAGCAACAAATATTCTTTACTAGAAATATGGTAGCTACTTGCACTTTACAAAATTTAAATCATTTCGTGTTTGATTTTTGATTTTTTTGCCTTCCATCAGGTTTATCTGATCAACAGTCCGTTTCTAGTTAGTGCAAGTTCTAGTATAGACAAGGAACTTCCGTTAACTACAGGTGTTTTAAGATAGATTTTTAACTGGGATGTCGATTGCTATGTAGATGAAATCTTAATGTGTATTCATTGGTGATTTATTGTTTGCAACAGATAACTGCGGGTATAAACTGAATAAATTATAAATTTTGCAGTGATGAAGTTATCAAAAAGATTGTATTTTGTTTTCTTCGTGTCAAACGCTGTACCTATATTGGATACAAACATAATTTAACTTCGTTGAAAAATGCATATGTTCGATATTATCGAGTCCACAAGATTTTTTGTGTGTTTATATTGAAGCCTTCAATAACTAGTCATATTCTTCTAGATCTTATATCAAGTTTATATTCCTAAAATTGAAACGATGACACAAAAAAATAACACATAAAAGAGGAACGAAAGATACCAGAGGGACAGTCAAACTCATTAATCGTAATAAACTGACAACGCCACGGCTACAAATGAAAAAGACAAACAGACAAAAAATAGCGCACTTGCCACAATATATAAAACTAAAGAAAAAGCAACACGAACCCCACAAAAGCTAGGGATGATCTCAGTTGATCCGGAAGGGTAAGCAGATCCTGCTCCACAGGTGGCACCCGTCTTGTTGCTTATGTGATAAGATTCTTCCGTAGTGCTTACATCAAAACAATTTAACCGTACGGTTACCTATAAATGGTTATTTCTGTATCAATTTGGTCCATTGTCGAGAGCTGTCTCATATGTATCATTACACACATTCTTATTTCATGTAAGCCAAATCAAACATTACAAGGTTAACGGGCTTTAATTGATAAATTTTTGGAAGTTGTGCCAAATATGGTTATGGCATTTAATTTCTGGAAGAAGGCGAATATCAAAAAGTAAAATATATAAATAATGAACTCTGAGGAAAATTTAAAATAGAAAGTCTCTTTATGTCTTTGCAAAGACAGGAATATGACAGTTGTTGTTCATTCGTTTGATGTGTTTCATCATTTGATTTTGCAGTTTTGAAATTTCCTCGGAGTTGAGTATTTTTGTGATTTTACTTTCCCTAATCGAATAACAAAAGCAAATAGTCCAAACATATCAAATTAGATCACTGCAAGTGTCATATTCATGACTTGGTGCAGTCGAGTTTACTAAAATTAAACATATCAATAATATTCATGTCATCATGAGTCACAAAATTTGAGAACGCTTTAAGTATATTATTATGTAGCTAGGCAAGCGATTTATAATTAGTCTCGACCGACCCTGTATCTATTTGTAAAATTGCAATTTTCGCATGGAATCGTCTTTCAAATTCAATTCTTTTAAATAAGTTTGGCACCAATATTGTATGAATTTAATTGTCATCGACTGTAATTTATTAGGATGATTCTTTTATCCGAAACAGAATCTTGTATTAGTTGTTTAAACAGACAAAATCATTAATGTTAAGTACGATACGAAGTGTTGTTTTCTTGTTTTCTTGTTTGTGATTTTAAATCATGTATCGTATTACAATAGGCAATATTTTATTAAGTTTATTGTCAATTTCAGATAACCTGTAAATGATGCAAGTTAAACAAAATGCATGTGATGCAGATGAAAGGTATACAAAATACATGTGATACAGTTTAAAATGAACAACAATAGTACGGATGGTAATAAATCGGAATATTTCAGTGACGATGACAAACCTGCATTTTATGATTTTGTACATGGGCTTTATATATACGTTATACCTATGATAGTGGTAATTGGGATGATCTGTAATGTTTTATCGTTTAAAGTGTTTGTGTTTACCAGTTTTAGCCGCCATCCATCCAGTATTTTCCTGGCATTACTGAGTGTTTCGGATACTTTCTTTCTCCTCGCACTGATATTTACATGGATGGGAACCTTAAAGAAAGCAAGAATTGACACTGGTGGATTATGTTTAGTTACAATATACATAACGTATGTCACAAGTTTCCTCTCTGTTTGGTGTGTTGTTCTGATCATGCTTGACAGATTTATCATAATATGTTTTCCGTTACGACGACCACGGGTATGCTCAAACAAAATGGCAAAATGCACTGGCATTGCCATAACAGTATTTTCGATCTTGATTTATAGCCATTGTTTCTTGACCATCGAGGTTGTACCTGTTATTGGCTGTAGAGTAAAAAGGGAGTATTTCAGGTTTTTAGCAATGGTTACTTATATAGATACTGCCATCACGTTCATCATTCCTTTTATAGCCATTTTTGTTTTAAATATATATGTAATTGTGATAATACGGAAATTTAACTTCAAACACGCAAAACCACGGGTCGTCAAATATTATGCTCCGACATATAATGTTTTATCTGTTGCACAAATGAGATTGACAGTCATGTTGACAATTGTATCAATTGTATTTTTGGTTCTCAATTTACCGAGCCATGCTATTAGATTCTATATAATTGTTAATGATTTAATCGCAAACAACGATATGACATTATTTTTAGCTCAACAGTTCTGTCAGATTTTGTATTATGTAAACTTCTCCATTAACTTTACAATTTACTTTGTGTCCAGTAATACATTCCGCAGATGCATAAAAGAAAGAGTAAGGTGTATGCGATATCAATAAATAAACATCTTTCTTTTTTTTCTTGATATATTAACGATACAGTACAGTCGAGGCCAATATTGCATATGCTTCCAGCAAAGATGTTTAAGATTCTATGTTTAGCCAGTGGAAAAAAAATCAAAAACTCATATCATTAAAGTACATAAGTACAAATCCGAACGAAATTTTACAAAAAGGTAATTCTTGGATTTCTTTTAACGAAATTATCGTCACTGATGAGTATTTTGTAGACAAAGCGCGCGTTTGGCGTAATTATAATTTTTTTAATCCTGGTATCTATAATGAGTTCACAGCTAACGAAAGCGACATGTTCAAATTTTTATGAATGTTGATAAATTTTGTTCTGAGATTTTTAATGCATCTATGGATGTAAATACATTAATACTTGAATAGTTTTTATGTAGCTCAATCAATTGAAATAAGGGCTCATGTGTTTAAAGTTTCTTGAGTAAAAATATTTGTGTTTCTAAATTATATATAGGAAAATCATTGGAAACATATATATTCAAAAAAGTTAAAATGTAATTTTCTTATGGGAAACTTTTTTTTATCATTGGGCCAAAACTATGATTTTCATAGTCCGAGTACGTACTTTTCATTCATAATCATACATCAAGAAAAAAACTGTATTTGTAAAAAATAAGTTGAAGAAGTCAAACTAGTTCCAATTAGATGTCAATCAGCCAATACACAATACACAATCATTATCATATATAATGAAAACGATCATGTAATTTTCAAGGGCATTGTATGGATACATACGTACACGCATTTTAATTGTATTCAACATATTTCATTTACCAAACCAATATACTTTTGTTAAACTGCATTTGCTATTCTTCCTTCATATATGCACATGACTAAAATGAAAATTCATGGTGTCAAAGCTTATATGAGAAAAATAATCTTAATGAAACTAGACCAAAACTAATCAGAACGTCAGGTATAGAAAAGACTGTACAATAGGCCCAAATACATCAAATTATATGCAATAAAGCATGTTTCTCATCCTTTTTTTCAAGTGACACCGGTTTAACATGCACATAAAATTCTAAATCGCACAATTTTTCAAAAAAATATACCGCTCATTGCACCCGACCAACAAAACTCATTTTCCAGAAATGAAGACAAATAAAAAATTCGCCCGCTCGCTCCATATTTTTTTTTAGCATTTGTCCTAAGACATAAAAATGATGATGTCATACAAGATGAAACGCTTGTTTAAGAAAATGTATTTACATTGTTTCCTTCCTTTTTTGTAGTTCAACACGCATTAATTAAAAGTGTGCAGGGTAGCAAAATACAACAAATTGTATCCTCAAACGCAAACAATTGTTAAATTACTGGTCTTGAATTTAAACTTATAATATATACCGGGTTATAATGATTGTGCGCCAGACACAAGTTAGGTCTACAAAAGACTCATTAGTGACGCTAGTATAAAAACAAAATTAAATAGCAAATACAGGATGGAAACTTACTTTGACATTCGGAGATTTTAGTCCTAACAAGATAATGTCAATTCTTCCATGGTAATTAGAGATAGAAAGAAATTTTTTGAAAATTACAGAAATTGAGTAACATTTCGAATGTTGATATAATGAAATCATAGGAGCTAAGAATTGTGACGCGTATAAAATACAGGTGAACATTTATAAAAATAGAAGAGGTGCTACGAGTATTTATGCTGACATAAATGGGTCAGTTGTTAAAACAATAAAACCAAAACAGGCTAACAGAGAACTGTACCTTATTCTAACTATTCTATATGTAGGATATATTTTTTTAACTAATCTTGACCACAAAACCAAGGGTTGCGACCAACTATCTCCTCTCCACACTTAGCAGACTAAGCCAACATGTGTGGTTACAATTTTGCGCCATCCATAGGTTAATTAAAGTCACATCCATTCTGAATAAATTAATCTTGACTAATAATAGTACTTTAACTCTCTTCAGTTTAGGTGACAACACAATAGCATCTAGAGTCGACAAACTTGTTGAAGCAGAGGGGAAAATATACGTTTATATTCCAACATTTGTGCAGTGAAAGAAACATACACAGGAACTTGTATTAATTTATTAAAAACAGCTAAATTGTCACTAGATATCGTCCTATGTTTATGGGGGTTAAGACTTGTTGCACAGTCAGCTAAATGGCAATTGTATACCTATATTTTTTACATTAACACTTACTCATGATATAGACGCTTTTTGATAGAATGCAGCCAAAACAAGAATAGAAACTGAATAACAAATGAAAAACATCATTTCGTGGATTCAAAATTCTCTATTCATCCGCCACGGGTGCAGAGGAAGGGATTGAATCGTAACCCTTGGCTAGCGAAAACTGCCTTTCAGGCGCAAACAATTTCATCATATTGACAACAATGTGTGAGCAAAACAAATATCAGTACATTAACAGTTGAAAAGCTATTTATATAGTTTTTAAATATATCATCGATCAAGTTTGCCTGCGGGCGTTGAAACAATTTAAGATTTTTTTTTATAAATCAAGTCAGAAGCGGTAATTTATATTGTCATGATATAGTTGTTTGAATTTTTTAAGCAAAATATCATTCAACTACATATAGGAGATATTTCTAATGACGAATTAGCACAAATCAATATGGGTATTTAGAAGATATAAAAAAAATCTTTAATTTGCAGTACTTTTATGTATATCTGAATATATTTTAGATATATAATTCTCAGTATCATGTATAAATATGTATATGTAAAATGTATTTTTATGTGATAAGATATGATTAAAATTGTTGAATTTATGTGTTGAGTGTTCTTTTCTGATTACGTTATAATGCATTTCAGGCCTTTCTTGTCCTCATCCTATTAACTGTCTACAACTTTGACTGACCTACGAGATAATTTTAGCTCTATGGTCTACATTGCAAACTATATATATATATGTTGCGTAAAAGTTATCGATTTGTACAAAAAATTTACACACATTTTAATTTGTATTTTGAATTTGTATAAAAAAAAATGATCAAAATTCACTTATAATTTGTAAATTAATATATCATATGGATTTTGGTAAAAAAGGCATTGATACAATTATTATAGAATTGGTCTTAAATGATCACACAATACACCTTAGTTACAAAATTCAAAAGTAGTTCTTTATTATTCGTTTGAGCAGGTGATCGAGGAATTTATGGAATCAGGCATTGTATAACATCTTTTGACTCTCACATACACATTTAGAAGTGCTGTTTTAAGTTTTGCATACACATAAAAAACATTCGTAACGACATGTTTTACAGGCATTTAAACTGTTTCACAAAGCGAACTTCCAAGCTCAGAAACTGTTGCTGTAAATAAACATGTGTATTTCAGAGCTTCAATTTGACTGTTAGACTAATAAATATCCCAGAAAGAAAGCAATACCAAACCAACCATCTGCATAGGAATATGATTATCCTAAAGTCAGTAATGTGTCAGTTGTTTTTCTGCCATTTTTTTTTTATCAATGTTATTTCCAACAAGGATCTTTGTTTTATAAACATGACTGTGCATAAGACTTATTTGAAATCGGTTGAGACAATCTAAACTTTAAAACAAATATAAAACTTATGCAGAACAGACAGACAGACTTTATTGTTATAAGAAAACTAGTTGGTGTAGTGTATTAAATCATGAGACCCAATTGCATTAAACCGTCAACCTTTTCACAAACAAAAGTGGAGCGAAATATGTCATGTAAATTCAATCTTTTGATATTCAAATTGAGAATATAAATCATCACTTGTTTAAAGAAAGATTTGATTTTTTTCATGGATTTTTTAAAGTAACAAATGCGTGGCAACAAATCTTTTGAGTTCCTTTTCACGATCATCAGAATGCTGTACACGATCTTTTACGATCCGAAATATCAAATTTTTACAAATAATACAATTTTTGAATTAAAAAAAATCCTCAAGATAACGATTTGAACTAATCAAACAGTGCTATTGAATGATATTTTTTAAGAAAATGTAGTTTATTCATTTAAAATTTGAATCATGCTTGTTTACTCTTTTCTCTCAAAAATTTCGAAAATCAAACTGTTTTTTGTAGTTTTGTAAAAGCGATGTATTTTGTCGATAAGGTTTAATGTGTGGTCAGTCAAGTACAATTATATCGTGTGAATCAATGCCTTTTTCACCAAAATTCATAATATAAATTGTTGTACAAGTTATAAGTCAATTTCGGTCAAATTTTCATAAAAAGTACGTTTTGTATAAATTGTTATTTTCTTATCTCGCCCTCATCCTGAAAATTGTCTTTGACTCCAACTTACATCTTACTTTTTATCTATTATACAGATGATAGCTGATGTGTTTCTAATGTCATACTTTATTCCCTTCCTCTTTTCCCGAATTAGACTTTGAACGGGCCTGTACTTACATGAGTAACACTTCAGGTGCCACATGTTGAGCAAGATATGCTTACCGTTTCGGGGCACCTGACACTACAACCAGTTGTTTTGTGTTCGTGATGCTCGTTTTTCAGTTTTTTATGATGTGTTTTGTGTATTATTGTTTGTCTTTTTTTTATCAATGGCGTTAAGGTTGAAGCTTATTTTCGACTTATGAGTATGAATTTCACTTTCGTATCTTTTGCCTTTCTTGTATCTGTGAAGCATTGAATAAAACTTGATTAAGATATTCATTGTGTCTCCTCCAATATTCAAAACATACATGCAAATGATAGAACTAGTTCTTATGAATAATTTCCTGTATGAAATTAGGGTAACCTTGATTTTGTCTTGTAGAAAGTAGGAAAATTAAATCAAATGAAATATCCAGCTGCTATTCTTGAATTGTGTCTGAAAGAACAGATTGCTGATTTTTTTGTACTAAATAACCGTACAAATGTTTTTCTATCTTTCCTGACAGTTGTTTAATAATTTCCGATTTCTTAGAGAACCCTTTACAACATAGTGTAAATTCAGAAATAACTGCAATAAAAGCGACAGGATTAACTACTTTATTTGCAAAACAAACAAAAAACAATTTTGGTCATAGCCAATACATAGTCAGGAAAAACATAAGAAAAACTCGATAAACATTGCAATAATTTAGATTTTGTTTATAACTTAACAGAATTTTTCTCAAACTCGATAAGGAAAATTGTAAAACTATTCGAATTAGCTCTCGCCACGATATAGCCTTTTTGTGCTAATGCGGCGTAAAGCAACCAACAATCAATCAATCAATCTCAATATCGCAAAATTTAAAACTGGCCATTTTGGTTACGGTGACTTATTTGTACTCTTCGTAGACAAAAAGAAGACTACTGGATTAGACAATTGGGAACTGCAACACCGTATGGCTGCAATGACAAAATTGATGATATAGGTATTATATCTAGTCCTTCGTGTAACTCGGTGAATGTGATGAATATTTTCAACTCGACTCCTCGACGTAGACGCAGTCATGGTTATCGTCATTATTCATCACCTTCTGTGCATGATGTCTCTATTAATGACTTGCTGCCATTCATACAAAAACCGTAAGGTATTCATCACATTCGCACGAAACTTTTAAATATGCATTACCCCTTTCAAAACTTCATTCTCTATTCAATTTATGTTTGGAATCCACTGTTACAAACCCTCATTCAAACCAATATAAACTTCAAGCTATAATGTCGAATATTGCAAGTCACAGAATTTTCAAGGCAGTTCGCATTGGAAAAGATGAAAAAGAGAAAAGATCTTTCCTTAATCTTTCATTTTCCAACAAAGGTCTCGATGGCGTTAACCTAGGCAATATCCTTCATCATAAATTAGTTCAATCGAAAATACCTCATTATTTCAAAGACCAGTCTGTACCAATAATTTCTTAAACCTATACCAAACCTATTGCAACTACAATTTTCAATTACAAACGCGTTTTGCAGGATCTCGATATTGACGACTTCAAGTCTAAACCTCCTGATTGTACTTGTGCTATTTCCCAATTCACATATATTTCTGCTGGCCACGTTATTATCGGTGACTTTAACATTGTTAATAACGCTTCTCTACGAAATGTGTTATCGAAAGGTCCGAAATATCGTGAGCCTAAATCCATCAATTGGAAATACAACTTTAATTTGATTTGATTTTAAACATATTTTATTCATTAAGATATGAAAAGGATTGAGCAACAGGCACAGCCTATAAAAGCTCTCTCCATATTACATTTGTACATGTTCAAGGTATAATTCAATTATAACAACTGTATTTAAAATAATGCAATATAGTGGAATATGCATGCTACTTATGAGCACACACGAGAAAATAAATGTTTACAGTGTTACTTACTAAATGCAAAGTATATTTAAGTATATATAGGCAATTACTCATCATATATTCAAGAACCTTGAAACATGCAAATATCCTTTATAAGTCATTAGAAATATATATATGTATATGGCTTGAAAGAGACACTAAGCTTGCTTAGTGGATAAAATGAATTAATGTTTAAGTGGAGAAGAAAAAAAAAAAGAAAAAAAAAAAACTAAATGAAGCAAAACGTAAGTAAGTTTTAGACAAAACGATGAGTGTCACTGATATATTTATGAACAGATTTAAAAATAGCAATATTCATATCATATGAAAAAAATCTGTTTCCAAAAAGTAATAATTCAATATTTATATCAACATTGTCAGCAATGGAGTTAATGGAATCAAGAAGGATCTGTCTTACATCATTGTACTTAGGGCAAATGAAAAAGAAATGTTTGTTATCCTCAACAGGGTGATTACAGTTTACACAAACAGTGTTCTCTGATAAGAACTGGTTATACAGATGAGATTTTAGGTTGCTAGCATTATTTTTGAGTTGACAATGACTTATATTAAGTTTCCTTATCCCATAGTTGAAAGGTTTAAATATATCATCAGTTCTATAAAACTTTTCCAGTCCACTTCTAAATATACCCAAACTTTGGGATTTTTGTAAACTCAAAGGAAGACTATTCCAAAGTCTTATAGTGGAAGGAATGAAACTATTAAAATAAGAGCTAGTTCTAGCAAGAGGCGGATGAAAAGTGTTATTTTCATTCCTCAAAGTATAAGGGGTTTGTCTGGGAAGATATGGCTGGACTAACTCATATCAGTATGCAGGTGTCATCCCATTTAATATTTTATAGAATAGTATAAGCTTATGTTTATTACGTCTATTCTCCAGAGTTTCTAAACCTAATTCAATATAAAGTTTTTGTCTGGAGGAATTACGTCGTAAGCCTGTAATAATTCTAGCGGCTTCTATCTGAATACTTTCAAGAAGCTCAGACTCGTGCTGGGACCAATTGCCCCATACAACATCACCATACTCTAATATAGGTCTAATAAAAGCATAATAAATACGTATAAGTGAACTCCTATCTAATAAATATTTAACTTGACGAAGCACAGATAGACGAGAGCATGCTTTTTTATAAATAATATCAATATGCCAGTTCCATGAAGCTGATGACTGAAATGTTATCCCAAGATGACAGTGAATATTTATTTTTCAACCTCTTCCCCGTTTATTCCAAAAAATACAGGTGGGTGTTCCCTTTCCCTTCTAGTAAATACAATATTTTTAGTTTTCTTAGAGTTAAATTGAACAGCCCATGATTTTGCCCAATTTGAGATAACATCCAAGTCATCAGTCAAAGAAGCAGCTGCTACAGCAGGATCATCATCTACTATAACAAATAAAGAGGTGTCATCTGCAAAAAGTCTAATATCATTAGAAATGTCATTTACTATATCATTTATATAAATGAGAAACAGAAAGGGTCCTAAAACTGATCCCTGGGGGACACCTGCATGTATACTTCTAAGGGTTGACGAAAAACCTTCTGAAACGACCTTTTGTTGACGATCTGAAAGATAACTCTCTATCCAAGATAAAAGCTGATCGTTTATGCCAGATTGTTTAAGTTTAAATAAAAGTCCTTTATGCCAAACTTTATCAAAAGCTCTAGATACATCACAAAATACAAACCTTACATCCCTCCCACTATCCATATTACTAATAATTTTATGATATATTTCAATTAACTGATTAACAGTAGAGTCACCTGCCTGGAAACCAGATTGAAACTTTGACAAAAGGTTATTACTTCTCATGTTATTATACAAATGTTTAAATAGAACTTTTTTCATAATCTTACAAACAATACTAGTAACAGATATTGGACGATAGTTTAGAGCTGAATGTGGACTACATTTTCCTTTAAAAATAGGATTAACATGTGCAATTTTCCATAACAGTGGAACCTGTTTAACTGATAGAGACATATTAAATAACTTAGTTAATGGTTTAGAAATAAAGCTAGCAACCTCTTTTAAAATTCTAGGACTGATACCGTCAGGTCCAGCAGGTTTGTTAACATTCAAGATTTTTAATTGATCTAAAATTTCTTTCTCAGTGATGACAAATTTATTTAAATGACATGGAGGAGGCTCTTTATTATCAGGAATTTCTGGTTCTGTATCAATATTAGCTATATTAGCAAAATGATTGTTCAGGATCTCTGATTTGTCCAATGGATGGATAATAATTTGGCCATCATGTTCCAAAAAAGGGGGAGAATCTCTATTTTTAGTAAAATTTGATACAGACTTGGCAATGCGCCACCATTTACCAGGAGGAATATTTTTGTCAATAAGTTGAGATGTCAGTTTGCACTTATAATCTTCTTTTGCCTTTCTAACTAAGCTGATAATTTCATTACGAATTTCTCTAAATTTTTTCCAGTGATCTGGATTATTTGAAGTTTTCGCTTTGTGGTGAATTCTATTACGATGTCTTATCTTGTTTCTTATTAAGTTGTTCATAAAAGGTTTATCATTTGGTCTTACTGTAATAGTTGTAGTAGGTTTATATCTATTTACAGTACTTTCGAATGTTTTGACAAAGTTCATATAAACATCATTTATATCATTTGAATTAAAAACAACATCATCCCAGTCAGTATCGTTCAACTGGTTTTTAAGACCTTCATAATCTGCACGCTTAAAATCACGAATTTGTCTTTTAAACGAGTGTTGTTTAAAAGTTTTAAATGAAATTTCGACTGAAACAGGAGAATGAGAACTGCATATCGGTGTAAGAACAGTTACTGATTTAATTAAGTTCTTGCGGTTAGTCACACATAAATCAATACAAGTTCCAGTTTGGGTTGTAAAGTTGGTAGGCTCCCAAACAACATTTTCTAAGTTTAAACGGTTAAGTAACTTTTTAAAAGAGTTACTTGTGTTTGACATCATATCGCAATTGAAATCACCACAAAGGAAAATTGGCAAATTACAATCAAGTGCTTTATCAACTGACTCATTAAATAATTCCCATATTTTAGAATTTGAGTTTGGAGGCCGGTATAAAACACCAACTAAAATTTTTTCATTACTATAATTCCTCACTTCAACCCAAAGCAACTCAAGATTGCTTACAGATATGTCATTCTGTATAATAAAATGTAGACTATTTTTCACATAAATGGTCACACCTCCACCATGTCTATTTCTATCTAACCTAATAGGCTTATGAAACCCATTTAATTTAATTTGGTCATCAGTAATTGACTTGTCAAGATGAGATTCTGATATACAAATAATGTCATACACATGTAGTTCATTGTTAATGAGAACTAACTTAGGAAGTAAACTACACACATTATTGTGTACTATTTTCAAATTATTTTTGTCACTCTGATCCGGACCTGGATTTTGCTCAATTCCAGCAACCAGAAGCAAAAACTGTATAATTCTACTGAGGATAAAAACATTTTTAATGATTATAGGGAGGATTATGTAGTGATTAATATTATAGTTTACAAAGTTACAGATTAATGTTAAAAACATTGATCAGTCAAAACTATCAAAATTTATGATGAATATATAGTGAAACATAAGCACATGATGTACACTTTGGACAGACCTTCGAAACAAAAAGCCGGCATATGCATTGATTAACAGGACACTCAACACTAGACGAGATAAAGTACAAAACAAAACATACATAACATATATACAAAAAGAAAACATTGATAAATAACAAATGTTAACGATATCAATTATCACTTATATTGTGATACTGTAATACTATTGAAAAAAAAATATAGCAAGGTCTGTGTTCATGCAATAATCTTTGTTTTAGAGTTACAAAGATGTTGGCAGTAATTGTAAAGTGTGAGACTGTGAAACATTGTGAAATGTAGAAAACAAAACAAAAACTGAATAGTGCGCAGTGATACTTACTAGATTAATCAATAGAATATGCTAGACAAAGAATAGTAAACTCGACTTTTATTTATCAGTGTAGAAGTGAAACACATATTAAATTCTCTATGTTTTGGATTCTGGTAATACTATTGTTATGAGAATAAATGTGTGGGACAAGCTTTACTATTGTAACCATTTGCCAGTTGTTTTTTGTGTAAATCTCATGTGTAAAACTAGTTACCAATGGATATAATAATAAAATATTTATGTTTACAAATCTGCAAGCAAACCGGAAATATGAGTTTTTATAAACTTAATCCAAATACGTAGGAAACGTGTATTTTCCGGAAAATAAGTATGAAATACAAATAGTTGATTGGTATGAGAGAAAAAGAGACAGAATGTCAACCCTAGGTTCACATTTGTGTTATAAATAAAAAATTATGATAAATGAACAGGAATTATATAAAAATACATATTTGGAACAAATATTGAAAGCATGTTATAGTTCAAAGTGATTTACACACATTTTATTTTTTCAGTTTAATATTTTGATGGATTCAGTCGAGGATTATGCCAGGCAATAGGCTAAGCGCGAGAAGGAAGACGTAGACACTCTATCCGAATGGATTAAGGCAGTGAGGTCGTTAATACAAATCAGAATTAAGAAACTGAATGGGCCCATCAATGCCCATGCTACGTCAATCTTTAAAGACCCAAATGTTGCTAAACACCTATCCGACCTCCATCATAAATATGTTGTTGTCCCGCAGACAAAGCCCCAAATAACATCGTTTTTGTTTGTAAAAGTCATTACATTAATTGCTTGATAAACGAATTAGGTATAGACAATTCACTTGGAAACTCAACATATACCCACACGACACTTACCTAAGAGGATATTCATAGGTCTGTTCTTTGTTCCTTTGGTATTTCAACCAAAGATAAAGAACTGGATCTTCCATCACTGTATTGGATACCTAAACTACATACTGTAAACCAACTTAATTTCGATTTATTTTCGCGACTTTCGCGAGTAGAAAAATAACGCGAAATTAAATCGTCGTGAATATGTTTAACTAAGACCTTTCCTTATCCAACTACGTCAAGTAAATTAGAAAATCGCCAAACTGAATCGCTGCGAATTGGACTAGCTGGGGATAAACGCGAAATTAAGTATTCGCGAAAATAAGTTGGTTTACAGTAAGTGTCCTTACAAACAACGGTATATTGCTGGGTCTTCCAAGTACTCTACGAAACCTCTTTCTAAATTATTAACATCTATTTTATCAGCAATCAAAGAGGGCTTCAAAGTTATTGTGAAACTGCCTATTCCAGAGATGGCGTGAATCAGATGTGGATACTTAAACATTCCAAAGATCTTTTAGAGTACATACAATCTAACTCTCTTTCATCTTGTAACAGTATTAAAACATTTGACTTTTCTACTCTTTACACAAGTGTTCCACATTCCAAACTAAAAGACAAATTGAAAGAGTTGGTATTACTTTGCTCCATAAAAAAAATGGCCAACGTAGATACTAGTATCTTGACTTTGGGAGGGAGAAATCCTACTTTGTAAAGAATCATTCTGATTCAAACAATAAATTCTCTGAAACCGATATTATCAAGATGCTCGATTTCTTGATTGACAACATATTTGTTACGTTCGGAGGACGTGTTTTTCAACAGACTGTCAGCATCCCAATAGGACCAAACTGTGCCCTTCTACTTACCGACTTGTTTCTTTATGATTATGAGGCTGACTTCATGAAGGAACTTCTTAGGAAGAAAGATAAGAAGTTAGCAATATCCTTTTAACTCTACTTTCCGCTATATAGATGACGTTCTTTCACTAAACAATTCAACATTTGGTGACTATGTGGAACGCATCTATCCCATCGAATTGGAGATAAAGTATACTACAGATACAGTTAAGACGGCTTTATATCTTGACTTACATCAAGAAATTGACAATGAGGGTCGGTTGAAGACAAAACTTTACGAAAAAAGAGATGATTTCAGCTTTCCAATTGTGCACTTTCCATTTCTAAATAGCAACATTCCAGCAGCACCTGCATACGGGGTATATATCTCCCAAGTGATACGATATTCCCGTGCTTGCATTTCCTATCATGATTTTCTTGATAGATGGTTACTGCTCACAAGGAAGCTTTTAAACCATGAGTTCCAAATGGTGAAGTTGAAATCATCCCTTCGTAAATTTTACGGACGCCATCACGAGTTGGTTGACCGTTATGGAATAACCGTTTCACAAATGATCTCGGATATGTTCCTTACTACAATCCCCTTCCCTTTCATGAATGTGACCTACCGAATTGGACTATTTACCGGATTGTAATCACATAAGCAACACGACGGGTGCCACATGTGGAGCAGGATCTGCTTACCCTTCTGGAGCACCTGAGATCACCACTGGTTTTTGGTGGGGTTCGTGTTGTTTATTCTTAAGTTTTCTATGTAGTGTCATGTGTAATATTGTGTTTCTGTTTGTCTTTTTCATTCTTAGCAATGGCGTTGTCAGTTTGTTTTAGATTTATGAGTTTGACTGTCCCTTTTGGTATCTTTCGTCCCTCTTTTTTGTAGATCTTACTTTGCTGAACATTTTTGCTGTTTACAGTTTATCTCTATCTATAATAGTTTTCAAGATAATAACCCAAAACGACAAAATTTCTTTAAAATTACCAATTCAGGGACAGCAACCCAACAACCGGTTGTCCGATTCATCTAAAAATGTTAGAGCAGATAGATCTTAACTTGATAAAAATTTTTACCGCGTCAGATTTGCTTTTGTTCAGAGTAATAATCTACATTTTACCCCTATGTTCTTTTTTTAGCCTTGACGGCCATCTTGGTTGGTTGGCCGACACATTTTTAAAACTAAATACCCCAATGATGATTGTGGCAAAGTTTGGTTAAATTTGGCCAGTAGTTTCAGAGGAGAAGGTTTATGTTAAAGTTAACGACGACAGACTACGGACGACGGACGCCAAGTGATGAGAAAAGCTCACTTGACCCTATGTACAAAGTTGAAGATCATCAAGACCAAAAGTCAAAAAGTTGTGACCAATACGGCCAGGGTAGTCCGCCTTGGACAAGAACATCCTTATTTTTTAGAATAATTCGTACTTTTGCAAACGGTAATTCTTATAAAATGACTATACATTAGATATAGTTTACATGATTAGAATGAAGTGGTGACTAGCTACAGCATAAGAACGGATACATTACAAAAATACACAGTCGTGTTAGCCAAAGCCAGTGCAACGATAAAAGTACAAAGTGACCTCCCATTTGAATTTCTAAAACGAGTTCCCAAAATTAAGAAAGAATTTGGATGAATTTCAAGATTAGATTTGTATGGCTTATCTAACATTTATTAATATCAGTTAAAATTACAATATTAATTAATATCATATTGTAGTAGTAATAATGGTAATTAGATAATTACTTGTATTATATATAGCTATGTAGGTGTTTCTTCTGAATCATGTAAAATTTTGTTGATCCAAATTAAAATCAATAATAAATGAACTGGAGGATTAATTATCTTTACCATAACACACAATTCAACGGGGAAGAAAATAAGATTTACAACTACAAACGTTAAGACATGTAAAAAAAAAACGATGACAATATTACTAATATAAAATCAAAACTAAATAAAAGAATTTTGGATGGAAAAGTACCGTGACACGTCTTGGTCTTATAGAAATGCAAATTCACACTCAGCAAAACAGTCATTATCGGGAATAAGTTATGTTCGGTAATAAATAGACCAGACGACGTAATGACAAACCACAATCTAACACATGGTAAAAATGTCCATAGTTAGTTTTGACAAAGATACATCGTATGTAGCAACCAATTCGTGATGGTGTCTGTAAAATTTACGGAATGTAATTTTTAATCTTTCCTCCTCGTACATTTGATGGAGAAGTTTCTGCGTTAGGACCACAATCCTGTGTATGACGTCCGTATAGTATGAACACGCATGAGAATAACGTATCAATTGAGATATGTAAACACAATACGAAGGGGCAGATGGTATGTTACTGCTGAGAAATGGGAAATTGATAATTGGGAAGTTGAAATCGTCCCGTTTATCATAGACTTTCGTGTGAAGTCGTCCATCTGTGTCAATATTGAGGAAAGGATCAAGGTATGTAGCAGTCTTTCTTGTATGAGTAGTATCCTTAATTTCAAGTTCACTGGGATATACGAGATGCAAGTATTGGCTGAAATACGGGTTATTCAATGATAGGACATCATCAATGTATCGGCAGGTTAAAAATTAGAATTTCTCAAGGCGCCTTTTCTTTGTATTAAATCAAGAATTTCCTGTAAGCTTATGTTAATAATGCCAATGGTCAACGGTGCATGCTAATATGTTCCTATCAAACACAATTTCTAATTACAAGTTTGACAGAGGATCAAAACCATATTGTAAGTTAGACATGTAACTTGGTTTTAGGCAACTATTGTGTTTGCTTGGTGAACACGAAATACAGTAAAGTTTTTAATAGGCCGATATGGTCGATGAAATACGCTAAGAATAGAACGGTATTTCCAAATCTTTTTTCTCAAAGTGATCACCCGGGATTTATAAATACAGGTTTTCTCTTTTTTTGGTTTTAAAACCCAAGTTATTGTTGACTGAGAATTAGGCTGAGCGGTATTAATTAAAACACATTAATATCTGATCGGAATACAGACTTAAGGTAGCAATACACAGTTAGGAAAAAAACTTAAAATTGACACTCATAATTTTTAAACACCCTCTTTCCCCTCCTGTCTAACAAAGAAGGCTTTATATGTGTGTTTTGCATGTATATACTTGTAGAAAGAAAATCTTCCATAGATTTGATTTTTAATGGTCATTAGGGTGAAATATAATCCCTTTTGGGTGTAACCATGGCAACAATCTGCATTTCTTAGATACAAAATATAGCAAAAAAGGGGGGTGAACATGTCACTAAAGTCCCCAAAATTTGGTCTAAAGGGAAAATTTCAATGAATTAGTGTGATACCTTTCCTGAATCCATAGGTTTATATCTATCAAGTGGTCCAAAAAAGATCATATGCTTTCCTGCTCCTTTTTCCATAAAATTGAATTGAAAAGATCGAGCGCAAAATCTTTGTTGATAAACAGTACAATAATTTATGGACCTATGAACGGTACGGATAGGAAAATACGGACTGTCAATCATAGAAATGGCCTATAAAACATGTTAAAATCAATCTAAATGTTCATATAAACCCACTAAGAAGGCTATATTATTCTTCAATTATCTAAAAATCAATTTTATTGTACAAAAACTTTCATATTTAAAATATTCACAGGGGCCATAATGCGAAACTAAACTTCTAACTTTGTATTGCTACCTAAATGCGATGGCTCGTGTAAGGAATGGGATAGAAAGGCTGTTAACGGGCAATATTTCTGCCACATCAGATAGCATCTGCTTTCATTTTGATTTATGTTTTTACTTTTCACTTTTTTAAGTATTCACGAAGGATAAGCAAACAAAAGACAATAAAAATCTCAAATGTATGATTTTTTTCCGACATATCAACAAAGAGAAGTAGAGTTTTTAACATGAATCATTAGGCCGTCAATTATTTCAATGTCACGGTTCTATTATGTGCACAAAATTTGTCAGTTTTTGGTGAGTTTCGTGAGGTTCAGGCTTTCTATGTTGTGTTTTGCGTACTATTGTTAACCTGGTTTAAATTGGAGTTTTTAGACTTGCGTTTTCGCCCCTTATTTCGATGCCACTGCTGGTGGACGTTTCGTCCCCGAGGGTATCACCAGCCCAGTAGTCAGCACTCCGGTGTTGGCATGAATATCAATTATATGGTCATCTTTATAAATTTTCTGTTTACAAAACTGAATTTTTCGAAAAACTAAGGATTTTCTTACCCCAGGAGTAGATTACCTTAGCCATATTTGGCACAACTTTTAGGAATTTTGGATCCTCAATGCTCTTCAACTTTGTATTTATTTGGCTTTTTAACTATTTTGATCTGAGCGTCACTGATGAGTCTTATGTAGACGAAACGCGCGTCTGGCGTATAAAATTATAATCCTGGTACTTTTGATAGCTATTATTACACATTTTCCTTCCTGTCAAAATATTTTACTCGGTATTGACGTTTGGGAACATGGTCTTGGAGGGACGTTTAAATCCTGTTATGCTACAATGAATCAAGTTAGGTAAATATTTGATTAATTATGTTACTATTGTCAAATCCTAAGTGCGTAATAGAATGCTTATCAGCACAATGCCAAAGAACTCTACGAAGTAGTAAAGTCTTTTAAACTAACAGTCTTAGAAGCGTAGCATTCACAAGGTGTAATTATGGTTCCAAAGCGATAAATATCCCATCGATTACTTACATAACATCATCTAAATTTACTGATTGTCGTGTTACTTGTATGGCGAATATCATTCATTAGGAACACTCTTAAACCTAAAATTAAAAATAGATGTGCGCATTAAAACAAAACAGGAATCATCAATTATTTTTTTAGTAGAAATATGTCGATATAAAAACACATTTTTTACGTCTTCAATTTCTTATATACCCATCTAAACAACAATGTAGATAATGTACTTTTCAAATCATTAAAATTTTATGATCACTTTTTACCATTCCAAGCTTAAGGTGCTCAGTGTCATTTTAATTCATAGGATCTTAATGAATGTGTGGTATGCATGTGGAATGCCAACGAGACAAGTTTCTTATAAAGACCAAACTTGTAGAAGTTATCAAATATAGGTCATCGTTAGGCCTTTAGCAATGAAGAATACTACAAAATTAGCGACAAGACAAAAAAACCAATGAAATGACAAATGTAAATCAATTCAAACAAGGAAGTAATGACCTGATTTATATACCAACTGACTTGGAACTGGCATATACATAATGTTGCGGGGTGAAAATGATTGCTCCTTATAATCCGGGACAGTGGTATAACATCACAATATAAGGACAAACTATAAACATCTGTTGCTAAGGGCTTAACTCATCAGATTGAAAAAAAAATAAAAAATCATAGATATTTTACACAAACAAATGTCTACCGTTTGATTTTATCAGCTTGTATTGCCTTCCCTTTTATTAATTTATCTTGGAGTTTGTATTTCAGTTACTCTTTTTCGTCTGCAGTAAAGGTAACATATTTATACCGCTGTTCAAATATCATAAATAGATTGAGAGGAACCAAATACCGGTTAGCTTTAAAAACCGAGGGAAACACATTAATCATTAGAGGAAAACAAAGAAAAACAGAAACACTGTTTTGATACAAAATACTCAACAGTATAAACGTCAACCAGTTAGGAAGTTGAATACAAACTTTAACCCAAAATTTGAAACAAAATTGCCAATCATTGCTAACTAACTTAAAGCAGCAGTACATTGTTAGTATACCGCTGTTCAAAAGTCATACATTAATTGAGAAAAAAAATAAAATTCGGGTAACAAATTAAACCTAGGAAACACATCAGCTTCAGTTTGCTATTTCCAGGGTAGTAAAAGAGGGACGAAAGATACCAGAGGGACAGTCAAACTCATAAATCCAAAACAAACTGACAACGCCAAGGCTAAAGTTAAAAAATAACAGACCAACAAAAGTACACATGACAAAACATAGAAAACTTAAGAATAAGCAACACGAGCTAAAAATGAAAAAGACAAACAGAAAAAACAATAGTACACATGAGTAAACTCTTAGTATTTCGATCAAAGCAACGTGCGTATATCTGAAAAGGGACGAACGATACCAGAGGGACAGTCAAACTCATAAATCGAAAATAAACTGACAACGCCAAGGCTAAAGTTAAAAAATAACAGACAAACAAAAGTACACATGACAAAACATAGAAAACTAAAGAATAAGCAACACGAGCCCCATGAAGGCAGTGAATTAAATAAATCTGATATTTCATTAAAACACAAAAGTGCTTACTTTGCTTATGGCTAATGTGCATATTAATTGAATAAAATATACTAGCTATATCTAGTATCAAAACAAAACTTTCATATATATTTCTAATTAAAGAGTTGTCTCAAATCATCTTTCCCTCGTAGAAAACCTGTGAAACTGATTCATACTCATGACTTGTATTACTATAATGACATTCTATAGGTACACTAGTCTCGCCTCCCCCCTCCCCAAAAAAACAAAAATCAACCTATACAGCGAAACCAAATCTGGAGAACAAGATATCTGACTAAGCACGATTTTTACGTAGAAGGGTACTCTTAGACACTTTAATTGATTAGACTGAAATCGTTATCAAACGTTTATATCAATATGATACCAAAAAAATCTACCATACGGTTTGTAGCTTAAAGGTAATAACAAAATATTTGTTTTACAAACAAAGCTGCTACCTTTGTTTGTCATCTTAAAGTGAATATATAAAAGTACTTCCTCAATTAAGACGTTGAAGACTTATATGGACTTTCTTCTCCTTTAATTGAATCAGTAGCTTGAATAACTATGCTTTTCAGGAAGCTTAATGATTTACCGGTTGAGCTAAAATTAGTTTTATATGTTCGACATTGATTCATATATAACGGGGGAATGAATGTCTTGTAAAAATCAAATGAGCAGCCAACGGATGTAGTTTTAGCAGTTTTATATAAATAGGCGAATTAAATATCAATACAAGAATTAGCTGTTGACTAAACGGTTTCATACAAATATATCAGTTAATTTCATTCATCTGTTATTACTTATAATCTGTTTTTTTTTTTTTTTTTTTTTTTACTGTCCCTCTGGTATCTTTCGTTCCTCGTTTGGAAGATCTAAGGATTAAAAGTCGATAAAACAAGTGATTATGACAGATTGAATGACCATTAACTCTAGCAATATTTATCAAACTCATAACTGCTTAAATATTACAACCTTGGCTTGGTAATATCAGGTTAATATTAAGCCGTTACATTACATAAACATATGTTCTTACTTTATTTTTATGGCAGATACAGCCCTTGGATGGTGTAAACTTCCCAAAAAAACGTGTATGGTGTAATGGTGTAAGGTGTATGGTGCAATGGTGTAAGGTGTATGATGCTATGGTGTATGGTGTAAGGGGAATGGTGTAATGGTGTATGAGCCTTGGTGTAATCGTGTAACGTGCAATCGGGAATTGTGTGAATGAATGGTGTACGACATTTCATTGGTCGAAATCGAAGTTCTTTTTATTTTAATTTTTCGGATTGTAAACATAAACAATAATATTAATCTTGATTATTATTTTCCAGAGTAGCAAATTACTTTACCCGGTAGACTATATATATTATAAATAAGAATACGAAAAAAAAATAATGTGTATATTAAAGTAATTATTTTATTTTTCATATTCTTATTTATAGTGAACAATGGCTATAAGATTGGACGCTTAATTGTTATCACTTGCAGCCTTCATAAATTTAGTAAAATGATTTTGTTTTAACTAGAAGCCGTATAAAGAGGTTATCCACGCATAGGAACATTATTTTTATATCATGGGTTATCAACATAATTTTTAACGTTGCTTCGTTCCCCATTTTTGACAGGCTCTTCTTCATACATATTCCCTCGTAGTTCACGTTTGTTTGCCTTGGATTTACGATTCTGTTTTTCAGAAAATGTTCAAAAGAAAATTTATACTTTACAGTGTTACATGTATTGCACATAAGGTGTTGTATAATGATGAACAATCTCGTCAAGTGTGTTAGATTTGTCTTTATGGATTATAAATGATATCGGGAACTTTCGAAAAAATACTTATGCGAACAGGAATGAAATATTTGCCCCTTGAAATTTTGCTACCAACAAAATCAACCAACCGACATACTACATAAACTTTTCCAAGCAGAGAACTTCTCATAATTTTCATAATAAATTCATGAAAGTAGTTAGTACAAAGGAAATCTCTCGTGTCAGTCACATTGTTTGTTGATGTACAGTACTACTGGATTAATTATTTAGTTTTATAAACCTTATCGCTATTTGTCTGCTGTTAATAGATATCACACAGGTTCCCGTAAGATTTTGACGATATTGATTTTTATTAAAATTTTTCAGTTAAATTTGTTAAAGTTGAAGATTACCGAGACCGCGTTCTGGAATCGGTACGGATATGCACAAGATTACGGCCCATTTCTTTAAGATTTGCTGTGTTTTTAGAGACCCGTGTTATTGTGAGTACTTTATTTTGGAATGAAGAGATACCAAAGGCGGATTTAGGGGGGTCCAGGGGGCCCGGACCCCCCCTTTTTGGAAAAAAAATTGGTTGCTTATATAGGGAATCACTGAAGCGTGACCCCCCTCTTATGTCAGTCAGTGGGCCCCCACTTAAGAAAATTTCTGGATCCGCCACTGGATACTCAAATGAGCAATTGTAAGACATAAAAGTGTCCTGTGAAAAAGTGTCACCGAGGACAGTTTTTCATATAATTTTTGTATTCAATATAAATGTCCATTGCCATTGAATTGTTTCTGTAAATGTTATTAAATTGTGTCCTCCAAGGAAAATAATACTGTACAGCATCTAGTTACTTATTTGAGTTTGAATTATACATGTATACAATTATTTTAAAAGATATAGATATGAAGATAAGGATGGTATGAGTGCCAATGAGACAATTGTTATGTCAAAGTAACAATTAATTAAGTTTGCAATTGAAAGTTAAAATGCGTCCAGTAATATCAAGGCGATAATATCATTTAATACTTAAATCATATAAAAAAAAATGCTCTGGTGGACACAATGTCCTGCGAAAAAATGTCCCTCCTGGACAATTTTATGGTAATGAATAATGTTAATGTTCATGGACACTTTGTCATACTTAAGGACATATTTTTATAGGAAATTGTGTCCAGGACACATTTATATAAGTAGATATTGTCCATGGACAGTTTTAACTATGAAAATGTGTCCAGTGGACATTATTAAATCCTACACAATGCCATAAAAAGAGACTAGAAATACAAAAAAAAGAAATTAAAAACATAAATAATAAAAATCTGCTGACCGGGTCCATGAGGTAATGTTTTAGATATTTAAAACCGAACTTGGAGAGATATTTATAATTTTCATAATAAAATGCGGGCACGTGTCATCGATTACACACCTAGTCAGCCGCGAATTACACAACCAACAAAATCGATTAAGAAGCGGATCCAGAACTTTCATAAGATAGGCCTGTTGACTGACGTAAGGGCTCCAGTCATGCTTTAGTGATTCCCTATATAATCAACTAAACTTTTCCAACAAAAAAGGGGGGGGACCCTCCAGCCCCCTCCCCCTGGATCCGCCTATGCTTATTGCTTATGACTATAATGATATGAGAACAACGTTTTAAATAAAATAGAATTAATTCATGTTCAACAATGTATCTGAATTGTTCCATGTTATTTTAAAAATTCTTTAAGGATACATTTAAGTGATTTCAGAGACAAAATATATGATGATTGACATTTTGTATTGATTGAAATTAAATAAATTTTAATAACAAAGCTCCTTATATATAATAGTTCAAGAAAAAACACGAACATATCTTAAAAATGATTCTTTTCTTGTTCAAAGAAATATATTCTAAAAACCGAATTCTTATTTTCTAGAGAAGCAAATCATGCATTATCGCACACACATCATCATCTTAGTAAAATGCTTCCCTTTTTTCGTTTGTTGAATTAATTTTGTATTTTATTTTTTGTGTTTTTGTTCTCTAAATACTCCTTTATTTATTTTTGTGTCTTATCCAATTTGTACTTGAACAAATAAAATATGTTTAACTAATTTAAAACTAAAATGTGACTTTTTGTCCTGTGACTTTCTGTCCTACATTCGTTTAGTGAACATGAATGACCACCTATAGGATATACATCGATATCCTGTGACACGAGTGTAATCTGTTGAATACCCTCAAAACTACACACATCACAGAGTTTTATATAAAAAAATATACAATAAGCAGTATACGGCGTCAACTCATTCAAAATTTCGAAGTCTAATGATAACTTGACCTATCTTAATTTATAAAACACGACACTTGATTAACGTCTATATATAGTATGCAAGAATATAAAATACCATGTTGCAATTATTATAAAAAGAAACATGTTATGGACTTTGCACATTGTTAAAGGCCGTACGGTGACCTATAGTTGTTAATGTCTGTGTCATTTTCGTCTCTTGTGGAGAATTCTCGCATTGGCAATCATATCGGATTTTTTTTTATTTATACGAATAACAGCAGATAAATTCAAGATTTTTATAGTGTATTATTCGCCATAAATACAAATGTTATTGTCATATAATAGCGGTATTTTAAACATTGCCCATAAGAGAGAGAGGGGTTTGGCTTGCCATAAAACCAGCGGTTCAATCCATCATTCTTCAATTGAGAAGATTCACAATATTACTTCCATGATTCAGTGCAATTCCTTTTACCGGTAAATTTCATTTCAACTTCTCTGACAACCCCCACCCCCCAACCCCCCCCCCCCCAAAAAAAACAAGACCTTTCTCAAATATGGATTTTTTTTAACTTTACGAGCTATCAATTTGCGAGGGCAATTTCATGGTTGATTCATATTCACCATTTGGAACATGTATATGTCCGATTTTAAAGCGATTCGTACATGCAGGACAAATTATTTTGTTCAATGAAATAATATTCTAATGGAGCCGTAGGAGGAACTAGAGTTTTGAGCTAAAATATCTTGGCATGAAACAGCTAGATCGAAATATCGATGTTATGATATTTCATGTATATTTTGAACCTGGTACTAACCCGGTAACATTTGCCAAAAAAAAAAATGAATGGTATTTTCCACTGATATATTCGATGTTTATTCTGAGTCAAGTGTCTGTGCTAAAACTCCCAAGTAGACAACATGCATGTGTATTAGACCATAGCATGTGATGCTTTTCTTATAAAAATAAAGAGTGTTGCCTGTTCGGTACATGAAAAGATCGGTTAGAAAGCAAGTTTTTAATTTTAGTTGGATGGAAAGCCCGATTCGAGGGTTCAGCGCCAAAAAAAGGAGGTCGGAGGGGTCGACCGGCAATATTTTTATTTCATAAATGGTACATTTGATAGGTTTATATGTTCTTTTATTTAATCTTTTTATTAACTAATGGATGCCGTAGGAGGTCCAAAAAAGTTGCGATCATGCAAGGATTACTTGGCATGACCAAAAATATGTTGGCCCGAGAAACGTTTACACTCAAACCTGACCAACCTTCAATTTCT